>NC_034599.1:2784360-2791533 GCF_900095145.1 Mus pahari | reverse complement strand
CTCACACACACACACACACACACACACACACACACACACACACACACACATACACACACACACATAAACACACACACAAATAAATAAACAAATAAATAAATACTACTAAATATATAATGAATGAATGAATAATTTTTTAGTTTCCTGATTCGTGTTCTTTCCTAAGAGTCCCCCGATTCCTCTTTGAACACAGAGTGTACAATTAGAAAAATGTAATTTTCTGCACTCTTTCTGAGTTTGTAGCCAACAAGTGATCTTACCCAGTGAGCCACCTCTCTAGCTATTGACCAACCATGTTAAGAGGCACCATCTACCAGGACCCCACAGGTTGGGATAGATGATGCAGATGGGATAGTTGCATACATGTGCTGGCCTGACGTTACTGATTCTGTACCTCGTGATACTTCTTCACTGTCTTTCCTGAGCTGCACGTGCAGGACTTCCAGTTGACAGTTCCGCAACCACAGTTGCCACCACAGCGCTGCACGAGGAGGCATCGTGGGAAGAAGACTGCATTGGTCAGCTTCAGCTCCTCCCTGAGGTTCACAGAGTGATTCCTGGGAGTGCAACTGTAGCGCTTGACATCATCATTGAGCCTGTCCAGGTCCACTGTAGGCAAGCACACACAGGCAGTACATGAGCAGATATGACAAGCAAAGATTCTGATCTGAGACAAGTCTCAAGTGGGGGTTAAATTTGTCCCTGGGATCTTACTATAGAACACTATGGTTGGAAAGATCCAATTTTTAATTTGATCCTATTTTTATTTCAACTTCCAAAATAACAACAAATCATTAGCTGAAATTTGAATCTTTGTTCAAATCCTACAACTTGTGCATGTGTAATGTTTTTGAGATGGGTTTCACATAGTCTAGGCTTGAGCTAAACTTGCTATAAACTGGAAATAACATTGAACTCTTGATTCCCACCCCCTCCACTCCAGAGTACTGTGATTATAAGCCTGTGCCACCATACCTTGTCCTGACACCTTATAAAATGATGTGAAAAGAACAAGCAAATAAGAAACAAAATGGCTGAAAAATAAAACAAAACAGTTGGCAACTGTAAATGATTGCTTTTTTTTCTTTATCTCAATGAATAAATTAACAGCCTCAGTTGCTCCCTGGTTCTACACATTCTAGGTTAACAGTAGGAGAGTTGCTGTAATGTTATCTAATGATTCTGGCCCTGAAGTATTTACAAATAAACAACATGAAGGAACAGGTTTTAGTTTTTTATTTTAATCCCAAAACCAATCAAAGCACAGTGAAAATGGTACCCTAGGGCAACCGAGGCTGCATGTGAGCATATGTCCCAGGTGGGGAGAGCAAGGTGCACTTGTGTGCATTGAATCCTAGGTGGCAGTAGTGTCTTGTTGCAGTGAGGATGTGGCCTTATCTTATGACTGTCTCCTTTCTGGGGAAAGTTGTTTAACAGTTCAGAGCCTCTCCTTCCTCCTGTAAAACATTTAAATATTTAAAGCTTGAATATACTGAACCTGTTATGTGATGAGTACTGGCTAATAGTCTTTATTTTAATTTACTTGATTTCCTCAACTTTTATGTTTCCCCTCTTTAAAAGTCAATAGTTAAAATAAGGAAAGAAAATGCCAGTTTTTCTCTTCTATTTCTCTCTTTTGAACATTTCTCTATGTAATGATTATTAATGATCATACTGAATGGGGATTAATATGAATTAAGGCTATTATACTAAACTTTCAAATTTAAGTCATTGTGATGGTTAGTGTTGCCAGAAGACAGGTTTCCAGGCACACTTGGGAAGGTTAATTGATAAGGTAAGATCCATCTTAAATGTGAGTGGAAATATTCCTTGAACAGGAATCCTGTACTGCATAAAATAAAAACTGTGACGTGAGCATTAGCATTTGTTACTTATTCATTATGTCTGTGGATGCAGTGTGAGCAGCTGCCCCCTCAAGCTTCTACAGCCATGCCTTCTGCACAGTGATAGACTGTAACTCCAGTGTGCCAAAACACAGCCTTCTTTCCTAAGGTGCTTGTGATGAGGTACTGTAGTTATTGAAGCAGTGGAAAAGAAACTAAGACAATCATAATCACTTATTTATATAGTTAATGAATAACTTATAATTTAAAGAGTATTCTCAAAATATACCTTTAAATTTTCTTACTGATGCATACCCAAGTCACTTATTGCATGACCACAGCTAGAAGAAAATCTTGCCACCCACTCTTAGTTCCCTATTCTATACACCAGCCAGGCCACCTCAGGAGAAGCTTCACAGATGTCAGGCAGGCAATGCCACCCTCACTTGCATTCTAGCTCCTGCAAATGTCTCAGTCTGAACTCAAAAGTGTTTGAGGGACAGGAGCAAGGAATTCCTGCAGTATAGATCAAAAGCCAAGGATGATAGAAGAATGTTTCTGAGAGAAAGAAAAATAAAAGAAGTCACAGATATGGGCCAGGAATCTGTTAACTCCATATAGTCAGAAAACTTCTCCGAGAGTAAGAGAGGATGGCCATATGGCCAGGTGACATTTGAATGGGGGTTAAATGGCACCTGGATTGATGGACTGCTCTGAGTGCCTTTCCATATAAGCAGCTGTGCTTTGAATCTCAAGGGCAGTGGCTTATTCCTGTTATATGCTGAGCCCAGGACACTGTGGGGAATCAATAAATGCTAAATAATCACTGTGCATAATTTATTGCTGTTTTTCCTTCCTTTGTAAAGACACGTCATAAGTTTAGCTATAATCAATCCAGCTTTAAATTGAATGAACTCTGTCTTGGGAAAGGAACCATTTTTATTGCTGCTAAAGCCCTGCCAACAACTGCAAGCAAAGCAGGAAGGATTGCATAAACGGATTAAGAAGTGCAGCAGTCAGCAATTACAAGTGTCACCTTGAGATAAATACTCATGTTGGCTCATGCATTACTGGGATGGGGGACCAGGCTGAGGTAGAGGGCCAAATCTGCTGCCAGTGACAATGACAATGCGTTTGTCCAACAGAAGAATAAACAGATGCAGTGAACAGAGTGGGGGCTGGGTGGGACGTGATGCCTAAGAAAGCAGAGACAGAGCATATCAGCACTGAGCTGTTTCCTTACTACAGTTCTATGCTAGGCAAGCTCTGTTACATTCCTTTGCTCCTACCTTTTTAAAAAATAAAAATAATGAATGTGAAGAGAAAATGTCAACCTGCCCTGGCCTCTTTCCTAACAGAGAAATGGAGAAACACACAGGTGGAAAGAAGAAAACCAATATCACTGGACTTGTATCAGGAATTCCTTTCTTTTTTTTAGTTTTAGTTTTATAAAATGTAGTTTTATTTTTATGTTACTCTGCTGTTACATAGGGCATAACATTTTCACAAGGCTTTTTGGGGACTACAGTCAATGATTAGCAAACACTGTATAGTGGTCCAACTCTTTAAAGAACAATCACTGGACAAACCCGATACCCTCTCACATGTGCACAGATCTGCATGGAAAAGTGCTAAAGTTTAGACTTGAACTTCCACACTTTATTTCTCCTTTCTAGTGTATTAGGAAAGGACATGCATTTTAATTTTCTCAAGGCAATGCTTGTATTCTGGCAGCAACATGCTACTTCTATACCAGAGCTTCTAAGGCAGGAGGTGTAAGTGAATTTTTATTGGGAAGGAAGTTGTCAACTTAAACATCAGCAAATGAAGAATGCAAAAGGAAACTCCCTGCTTTCACAGACAGATGTAACCTCCAGAATAAGTGACACAGGAGACATTTCAATCTGTGATCCCAAGGCCAGATGCATTAAGCGCTTTCCCATTCAATCTAACATTCTATTTGCCAGTAGAAGCAAGGCAGAACTAAAGGAAAGACATCCTTGTCTGTGTGCCAGATTTTTTTTTGTTTTTTGCTAAGAATTGGTATTCAATAACTAACAACTTCATGAATGAACCAAAGAAATTGCTCAGATTCTTTTTAGCTTAATCTTTCTAAGCATAAAGAGAGGGGAAACGATTCAAATCCGATTATTCTGTCTTATTCTAGGAAGCTCTTATCTCTAACCTAACCTAGAATGTTGTAGGAAAGGTTGTGGAAGAGCTGAGATATCAGCACTGTAGAGTGGAGTTGCTCACTGCAAGGCATGACTCGTGGCATAGAGCATGGCTTCTCAAAGGGTTCCTCTAAGATGCTGACCCGAGGTGTGCAAGGGGGACTCTGTAGGAAACCTGTTAGGAAAAGGGCTAAGCAGGTGACATTGGTGTTGAGTAGATTTATAGCTCTGGGGCAGTGGTGAAAGGTGAGAGGAGTAAATGAATAATTGTATTTTTATAACAAACAACAAGGGGCTCTTAGCCTTTTTTCAGGGTCCGTAAATTCCACAGGAGGAGTCTGTCTACTTTACAATCTCACTGTGAATTTTCAGATCCCCTCTTCTATAAGTCATGGCCTAATTGTGGAAACTTCTTATAGATCAACCAAAAATTGGGGAGAAAAGTTTCAGTTATTTAATAATTTTTATAAGAAATTAGGATATTGAAAACTTAAAACCATGGATTACTTTAAATTTCATAATTCCATTTACCACTTTTATCTATAAAAATTAAGCTACTATATCACAATAAAATGTTATCAGTCGAGCCAGGCGGTGGTGGCGCACGCCTTTAATCCCAGCACTTGGGAGGCAGAGGCAGGCAGATTTCTGAGTTTGAGGCAAACCTGGTCTACAAAGTTAGTTCCAGGACAGCCAGGGCTACACAGAGAAACCCTGTCTCAAAAAAACAAAAACAAAAACAAAAACAAAATGTTATCAGTCAAATGCTGATTTCTACAGTTCAAAAGCATCATGAAGCAATGTGGTGATAGGAATTTACTAAGCTCTTACAGCATGTAGGAAATTGGTTCTTGCACATACTTGAATTGATTTCACAATAAATCTTTACTTTGGATATTTCTGTCTCCATCTTTTAGTTGTGGAGAGATTCAGATTCCAAAGGGTTGAGTAACTTGTTTAAAACTAGTAAATGCTCATCCAAGATTTTCTAGGAAAAAACTGTAAGTAACAGAATGTCTGAAAGGCATTGAATTCAACTTGAAGAATATTGAGACAAGTCCCTGTCAATGAGAATACTATTTAAGGGTATGTATGCAGCCCATTTATAAAATAAAAATTAGGAAAACAAATGGAGGGATGCTTAAGAATCAGGCAGGGTTTTTGTTTTGTTTTGTTTTTATCTCTTTCTTTCCCTTAAGCCTGTAAATTTGATCTTTAAATACCAATGGATTCCCCATAGCTTTATAACCAGCAAAGCCAGGTTCATGACATGTCTATCTACTTAGACAATGTCAGTGAAACTTTCTGAATTTGTTTCTCTTTCTGAAAATAATGGGGGTAATGATACTTTCATGCCATGCATTTATTTATTTTGAATGAATTTAGAGTGTTTGAGGTCCAGGTCCAAGTCTCAGCTGTCAGTAGTTCTGACCCACATTAATGTTGCAGACAAATGAGGTCAGCTTGAATATAGAATCAGCTACTGTCAGTAGTAGCTTAGGAGAGGTGGTGGCCACCTTCATCTACATATCGGAGGGAAAATGTCCAGGTGTGTTCAGTCTGATTTATGTGACCTACATTGTTCTTTCAAGTAAAGACACCCAATAAGTCAGGATTTCCCATACTAGCAATTTCTGAAACCATATATGCTCTTATACAGGAACATTGTCTCCTAAATCTTGGTGGTCCAGAGAGCAAAAGATTCTATGTCTGAGAGGTTAAGAAAGAAATAAACTTTGAGAGAAGAAATACTCAATGATTGAAACAGTTCTAGAAAGTTCATGGGTAGGCAGTACCCTAATAAATTTGGTACTTGGCAATTTTTATGTACACTTTCAGAGAGTGCAGTAAATACATGGCATGTTTGCAGACTCCTCGAGGCTTTCCAGATACTGCATGACCTCAGTCTTACAGGGAAGATAATGGAGCTCAGAGAAAAATTGGCTCTACACCAAGATCTTCAAGCAATTAAAATAAACACCAAGTACCATTTGTGGACCATGATCAGGTGCTGGATTTCCTGTGACTGCCTCATCTGTACATGGTTTTGCAAAGTGTAGAAAAGCGCATAGCCATTTTACAAAACGTGCAATTCCTCCAAAGGTATGTTTTCTCCAAAGCTACTGTTTTAGGATTTGAGTCCAAATTGTAGGACATGTTTGCTGGGCTCCAAAGTCCTTTTATTTTCAATCCATAGCATTATTTCTTCTTCTCCATTTTGGAATTGAATGTTGTGGATTGGTTCTAATGCTATTTGTGTTAATTTGGCTGCTTAAATTACACAGGAAAGGGCATGTCTGCCTGTACAATGCTAAAAGTCCCCATCCCTAGCTGGCTTTGATTTGTGAAGTAAAGTTGCAGGTGGTTAATGACTAGGCAAAGAGACAGAGGCAGATTTCCCAGGCAAGGAAGCATGAGTAGGAGGATTAGAATCTCCATGACAGGGGAGCAGAAAGATCAAACCTGAGAGATGCAGGAGAGAAAGCATATGTCAGAATCAGGATAGAGGGACTCCAGTGGCTACTCCCCTAATTGGGTCTGGAGTAGCAGAAATGGAATATACATATTGAAAATAAGACTGCATGTGTGTTTTTCTTTTAGGAATCCAAAACATTTGGGTGGGTATAGAGGAGGCACTCATGCCTGCTGGGGAGTTTAGAGCAGATTAACTCACTACCGCTAAAATTGAGGGTAAACACTTTTAACACTGTGAAAATTTTAATCTAGTATTTACTATGTTTCAAAAAAAAGAATGAAGATGATCATGTTTCAGTGATTTGTTACAAAATGAGGTCTACTGTGGTAATGGTGTTTGAAGTGCATCTGAGTGTCTAACTTTTAGAAAGGATTTCAGGAACTATCATCTCAAGCCTGCCTGACCAGTGCTTACTCGTGTCATTCAAGGGCTTTACAAAAATACTTTCACCCAGGGATTAAATAAGCATCTAAAGAAAGCTGCAAGCACTTGGATTTTCAAATATTTACTACATCAGTACCTTTGGAGACTTATTTATTTTTAAAATTTGTGAATACATTATTTTTTATTTTAATCTTTTATTTTATTAGATGATTTCTTTATTTACATTTCAAATGCTATCCCGAAAGTTCCCTATACCATCCCCCTGCCCCTGCTCCCCTATCCACCCACTCCCACT
>NC_034599.1:2770646-2783554 GCF_900095145.1 Mus pahari | reverse complement strand
TGTGTGTGAGTGTGTGTGTTGCTAGAGACTAAACCCAGGTCCATGCACAGTTTAGGCAAATGTGCTTACCACTGAGCTGTAACCACATAACCACAGCCCTTTTTTTTTAAAAAAAAATTCATCACAGCACTTACTCTGTGAACAGTCTTTCTCCTTTGCCACTGTGTGTTGGGTGTTACTATGACAACATGTTGTCATTCTGAAAAAAAAAAACAAGTTGTCCTTCAAGAAACAAGGAGCTAGGTCTCATTTTTTGTTGTTAATTTCCACAAATCTCCTCTTACTTAGCATCCAGTTTAGCATAACCTAGGGCTGACTACTTCTTAATGTAGAAATGTCTAATTATATTTTATGAGCCTAAAGAAATACACACAGCACCTAAGTTCATAGGTTTTTCATTTAAGTGACTCATAGTTTAGTTCTACTTAAGCCACAGTGGCCTTGCACTGACCTCAGTGCCATTAGGCAGCTGCTAGCAAGAACATCCATATAATTTCCCTTATTTAGCTTTCCTCATAGCTATTAGAAAAAGTAAAGGAAACCTTTTTTTCTTTAACTTTTGTGTATCTGTAACGGAAGTACAGGATTGATATTATTGATTAAAATTTGGGGTTTTGGAGCTATAGTTGCCTACAGATTTCAATTCTACCTGCTACCCCTCTTATATTACTCCTGAGAAACTGAAAGTTGCATCTACTAACTTATATTCTCCACTGTCCACAAGCAGTACAGCCAGAGCTTGAGCTTATCCATGTGGGAGGTGGAAAGTAGGCTTTCTCTATGGAACTATAGGCTCAAACGTAGTTATCTGTCCCAGATCTCCTCTCACTCATTTCAAGCTCTTTTGTGAACAAGAACAGCTCAGTTTCATCCACTCTCCCTCCCAGCAGAGAAAGCAGAAGTAAATAATAACATTGGATTTCTCAATATAAACTGTTTTTGTTCCAGGTATAGTGGTGCACAACTGTGATCCCAAAGCTGAAAGGGCTGAGCAGATTGTAAGTGTTAGGTTGGCTTGGCCTACAGAAACTGTAATTTCACACATAAACATAAACATAATCACAAAACACACATACACACACACACACACCAGGGTGTGTTCTTGTAAAACAGAAACAAAAACAAATTCCCTGCTCGCGGAATGAAAACTGTGAGACTAATTATTCACTAATAGATGTGTAAACCATAAGCACTGGCTCATTCTTTCGCTAACTCATAACTTATTTAACCCATTCGAAGTATTCTATTTCTTTTATATGGTTAGTTACCTCTCCTTCAGTACTGGCCCATTTATTCTTTTGAGTCTTCTTTAATAATCTCACCCCAGGATTTCTATGGAATCTCTCTCAGTATCTCTCTTTATGGTATCCTGAGATCAGTTATCTGTTGCTTTATTTTGTCCTTCCCCACACCACCAGTTCCCAGGCAAATCTCCCTTTTATTCCTATTTCCCAGAATCCTCTCTCTTCCTGCCAATGTCCCACCTCCTATTTCCTATCTCTGGTAATGGCCTTTGGCCTTTTTATTGACAGGTGATGCTTATAAGAGGTTCTGTTTGACTACTATGTGAGTTTTTGTTTCTGAAGCTTCTTTGTTACACTTTACTATATTATATGTTTTCTCTATGCATATTCTAGTTTTCTAGATTTGTCCTCCTTAAAACCGTGAAAAATATCACTTTCTGATCCCTGTGAAAACCAGAAGAAAAGCTGCTAGATGAATCATTAAATGAAAATTACTGAGGCTGATTGCACACTCCTGTATGCCAGGTTCAGAGGTGCTGAGACAGGAGGACTGTTGTGTCATTGCTTTCCTTGGCTGTGAAGTGATGATAAGGACAATAAGGCTACCCAGGGGAATTCCATGAGGTCCTGCCTCAAAACGAGGAGTGTTTGCCCAGCATTGACAAGAACCAGGCATAACCACTGCTATCTTGAAACAAAAAGAAATTCTAGTTCTTTTCCTGCACAATATTAGTAATATTTTACAGTACCATTGGGAGAATATTTGGGTTTTATCTCAAAGGAAGGGGTCTCCTTTTCTGTGTTTATTCCTAATTCATGGTTCCCCTCCTCAGTCTCTAGAACACAGCCCCAGGTTTCTATTTAAAAGTTCTAAAGGCAGAAAGTACCAGCTGGAATATCAAACCCAACTTCATTTTCTCTGTGATCCAAGCAGGGGGTTCAGCCTCAGTGGGATGACAAACAATTAGACCAGCAGATTTATGCGGTATGAGGCAGCAGTAACTTGGCAGGGTTAAATGAAAGGTATGAGTCTCTCTGCCTTTGGGCTGTTTTATACACAAGACTAGGAAATGAAACCAGAAACAACAGGGAAAAGAAAAATACTGCTTACTTTGTCACAAACATCAAGTAGAACCCTGTCTCCTGTGCTCTGGCAAGGTTAGTTTTTTTTTCTGTAACCAAAGACATTCTTTACACACTGACACTCTGTCTATGGAGTAGATTTTTAAAGATTTTTAAAATACATTGTGCTGAAGGGGAGAAGAGAACTCAAGGGCAGAACACTTGCTAAGTGTGTCCATAGCCCTTAGTTAGAACACTTGATAAGTGTGTCCATAGCCCTTAGTTTAATCCTCAGCACTTCAAAAATTAAATATCGAAACATAAAATGCATATTATACATATGAGGGGAATGCGCTCTTCATGGTGGCTTTGAGGACACCCCAAAGCATCAATAAATAATGTCAGTGCTGCAGCCTCTGTCCTCGAAGAATCTGAGTCAACATGTCTGGGGTGCGGTTATGCAGCTGCATTTTATAATGCACCCCATAAAATTATTGATTCAGCTAAAGTAGCATCCATGCAAGGTTCCAGAATTGCTTATTCCCTTAAAGAAAGTTTTCCTTGTGTTTGCTGTTACGTGTCTCAATTACTCCTAACTCGAAAATCTGGGACCAAGTGAGACACAAGATAGATTCATCATGGAAGTGAACATGTTTTTCAGAACCAGCAGTTGGCTAGAGCTAGTTAAACATTCTTGAACACATGCCATGTAGTGAGGGCTCTAGAGAGCTGCCTGAATAGCCTTCACAAGCAGGGATATACACTTTACCTATAGAAAGCAAAGACACAGAAAGGTTAGCAATTTAAGAAAAAAAAAAATCACAGAACTGCACATGCTTCTGATTTAAATCTGAATCTCCTGACTTAGTGTTTCCAGGGAAGATGCTCCAGGAAGTAAGGCCTTGCAGAAGCTACCGGTCCTGAGACACTTTTGGGCAAAGTTGGTTGCCTTTGATTCCGTGTCTGATATCAGGTGTCAAATGTTTTCTGCTAGGTCTATTCTTTCTCTCTTCAGGTTGACCTACTGGACGCCTAAATATAGCAATGTCTTAAATAAAACCAATGTCATCTTTGAAAATGAGCCCTGAGGAGGCTCCTTTTCAGTTACACGGATCTGCACATGGTGTATCAAGGTAACACTGCACCTCTTTCATCCCTGCTTCATTATGAGTGCCAAATAAGTAAAGCCAGGAGCAGAAAGCACTGACAGAAGTTTAGTAATTAGCTATTCAGGTTCAGTATTGTCGTGGGTTGTGTGGGAACAGGCTGGGCTCAGAGCCTGGAAACACCCTTGCGATTACACAGTAAGAAACAGGCCATGTCTAGGCTGAATACCTTCAGAGCTATGCAACAGAAACACTATGAGACTTGTTAGCAAAACCTAGTAATAAATCTGAGTAAATCAAGCAAGGACAGAGCAGGAGTTTGAGTATGTTATTTTTTTTGTACTGGAGTTACACACATTCTTTCTCTAAGATTATGTACACCAGCCACATGATAAATATACCATATTACTGATTTTCAAAGTTTTAGAATTACTATTTTTACTTAAATGTTTATCTAAATATTCCTTTCCCTTGTCTTTTCATTATTTCTCCCTAAATTCGCAACAAAATGTACTCAGATATGTTTTCTTCCGATCTTGTGATTTTTTCCTCTTTTGTGACACTTACCTCCTAAGCCTGCCAGTCGCCCAGTCACCTAATTCTTAGTAGATATGGTAAGAATGAACATTGTCACTTGCAGAAAATGAGTGTGACTGCAGATAATTATATTAACTTAAGCAAATTTC
The DNA here is from genome assembly GCF_900095145.1 of Mus pahari. Lineage (NCBI taxonomy): Eukaryota > Metazoa > Chordata > Mammalia > Rodentia > Muridae > Mus > Mus pahari. The sequence goes on along the minus strand of NC_034599.1, from coordinate 2,779,456 downwards.
ACAATACAAATTCCATATTTGTTCTTCATTTCTGGCTTCTTGATCTCATATAGATCTCATATAAACAGAAAATATGACAGTTGAAGCAATGGTCAGAGGAAAAGTTGGTGACATAGGTACTAGAAGGGGAGGTTGGGTAGGAGGATATGTTCAACATGAAGTGTATGTTGAAGCAAGCCAGAACTGAATGTATAGAAATGAACTGGCCCACGGAGTCCTGGCTATTCACAGTAGCTCTCTGGCCCCAACACTGGCAGTCCTGCACAAAGTCAACACTAATAGCTTCCAGAAAAGCCCAGCAATTGATCACATGGACAAAACTAGTATGAACCAAACCCCAGAAAGTTCAGTTTGTCTGCGTGTCGCCTAGCCATGCAGTCTCTGGCATGTGATCCATACACAGTTGCTAACTTTGGTTTCTTCCACTATAAAATCAGGATTTACCTGGTAAGGAATGGGCACCTAGCCTAGATATAGTACTTTTGATTTCTGTTGTGTGTTATGTATGGGTGCTTTTGTGCATGTGTCAGTGTACACTGACATGAGTGTGCACATGGAGGTCAGAGATTGATGTCAGATATCTATCTTCCTCAATTACTTTCTGTATCATTTTTTAAATTTAAATTGTTTTTACGTGGAGTTTCTTACCACTATTGGGGATCACTGAATTGGCCATACAGGCTGACCAGAAGTCCTCTGGTTTACGATTCCCCAGCACTGGGACTGCACATGTGTGCTATCATGTCTGGCTTTTCACCTTGATGGTCACTATCTATACTTAGGTCCAAAGGCTTGAGGAGCAAGCTTTTAACAACTGAGCCATTTTTCTAGGCCACAGATACTTTTTAAAAGGTCTCTAAATTATAGTATATTGTTTATAGTCATATACAAAGAACAGTTTGATCAAAACAGACAACTTCATTTGAAAGTGACATACAGATGTGTGTTTTGTCCGGTACATAGAAGACATGAATGAATTAAGGAGATTATAGCATAGATACTTGTTCTTTCTGTAAACACCCTTACTTAATGATGAAGAGCATTCAAGACTCTGTTTCTTACCTTTGGACTTCCGGTCATGGTATGACCTGCCTCTATAATGAGGGGTGTCCAGATACAAATTCTCCAGATCATCTTGCCAAGACACTGGATTGAAGTGCTTAAGTAGATCTTCCACAGTATCGAACTCTGCGATAGTTTTGTCCAGGGCATCAGCAGTGAGAGTGGGGTCCGTTATTGATGGAGAGTGATAGGACACCCCCTAAGAGTGACATACATCTCAGTGTACTTTCAAAGGGTCCATTGCTGTGAAATATAACAATCACACAACCATATACAAGGAACACAGACAGGCATTATCATCGAGATGTCATGCCATGGCAGTCTGGCACTGAATTGTCATATTATTAAACAGAATGTATAACTTTAATGCACAGCATAGAATATGTTTTTATGAAAGTCAAAGCCAACAAGACCCTGTAACTTTCAGTTTACCTTAGGTTTGACAATATCAAAAGATATAGTCTAAGTAGGAATATTAAAATTGATATCTGATTACTTGGTTCCTTGTCCCAAATCTTTCATGTATCAACTAATATTAGTGAGAATTACAATTCTGATCTCTCAAGTAATTTCTGATGATATAATATATTCTCCCATGCTAGGTTTCTCTGTCCCCCTTCCATATTACTCCCATTGCAGATGTTGCGTGAGGTGAAGCTCTGCAGATATACTGATAAAATCTGGCACTTAGCCTGACAACTTATTTGCTGACAACAAGGATACTTAGTCCAGAAATGGGCTCTCTTAACTTAAGAATGCAAGGTTCACACAGGAAGCATATTAAAAAGAAAAAGAAAAATACTGCTACAACTTAGCAGTGATCCCACTTGTCATTAAGAGCCTTGGAATATTGTTGAAATGAGGACCACAGTACCATAGAAAGACCAGGAAAGGATTATGAATTTTGCCATGCAAAGAAAACATTCTTACGTAAAATGCCTAAGCACTTACTCCACTAACCTTTGTACAATCTTGAGGTAAATGAGTCATGAGTCAAACAACTCTGTGAAAATTCATGACCCATTAACAGGGAAATAGAGAGAACATAGCCTCAAATGATCATCTAAACATTCTTAAAGACACGATGAAACAAATATGATCTCCCCTTGGGTATATATTTTCTTTCACTAAAGGAAAGTGGAAATTAATGAAGACTTGCCTTTCTAAACCTTAACTGCAGTTTTATATGCAGTATTGTAGAAATAATACATGCTGCAGAGCTCCCAATGGCAAATAAGTGCTCTCTCTTTCCTGCTGTTGTTCCCTTGTCTACAATTACTGTTCGTATGTCTGTGGATGACTCCACCATGCCTCACCCGACTTGGTGACATTATTGAGTCCAATAAAATCATCTAGCATTGGTGTGACATGGACTCAGTTTCATTTATGCTTTCTAGCACAATGGGAAAGGAATGTGGGAATTGGTGAGTGTGGTGGGGATGGAAGACAGATCGATGACTTTGTTCACTTTTAGTTAGCACTGTCAAAATAAGCACACATCCTCATTCTCTCCCCAGCATGGTGAGTTCATCACCTGTGCTTGAGACCACACAGGTGTATACAAACAATTGTTTATCTGGTCTCTTGGCCTTTGTCAAGCATGACAAAAAGAGGGACTTTTTAATATTCTGGGCTTAAAGACACACTCTGCACTCACCTCGTTGATGACAATACAACTCCATTCAGGTGCTGGCATGCTAAATTGTTCAGATCTTTTTAAAAAAAATTAAGTCTTTTACATTTATTTATTATGAATATGAGTGTTTGCATGTATGCGGGCATGTATGTGTACAACATACACACCTTGAGTCTACAGACATCGAAGATGGTGTCAAGTTTCCTGGAACTGGATGATTGTAAACCATCACAAGGGGTACAGGGAAGTAAACTTGGGCCCTCTGCAAGAGCAGCAATTGCTCTTAAGTACTGAACTGTCTAGCTCTTGTTCCTTCCATGTATCTCTCTGTTTGTGTGTGTGTGTGTGTGTGTGTGTGTGTGTTCGAGAGGGGGGGGGCTGAACATTGGTGGATCTATCTTAATATTTATATATCATGAACATGACTCCTATAAGTCAGTACTGTAATTACAAGTCTCCACTGAGCCTGTGTGAATATTCACTCTATAATTAACTTGATATCACAATGTGGATCTGACAGCCTCCAAATCAAAACGAGTTGACAGAAGTCATGAGGCTGGCAGCATTTAAAAACTTTGAAATAAAAGTGAGAACAGTAACCAAGCCATCCACACACAAGTAAAGCTTCTTGCTATCGTTCTGGAAAAGAGGCTACAAAAAGTATTCTCAGAGAGCTCTCAACAATGCCTGGAGTACCAGACATACCCAGACATTACTACAAGATCAAGCTCTTAAGGGTCTCAGTCCCTGGAATGGAGGTAGGGTGAGGTGGAGAGATACAATCTCCTCTAACACTAAACTGGAGGGCAAATTCAAACCACAGATAAAATTGAAACCTGACCCTCTGTGTAAGATTCATGGTTGTTTTCCAGGTTCCATTTAGGGTAGTTGGCAGACACAGGAAGATAGATAAGGGCACACTTATATGTCATTAAGTGAGCTAATAAGCCTACAAGAAAATTTGCTTTTGAAGTAGGTATTTTAAAATTTTCTGAACGAGAGTCATGTATGTATACCTCCTTCAGCTATGGCATGTATTTGGTTGCATTGGACTTTTGTTGTATATTTATGCAATTAAATTAAAATGTTAAAGTCAAATTTTAATTGAATTAAAATTAACACAAAACATGCCTACTGCATACAAAATAACCTAGAAACTACTTTGAGTAAAACAAAATACGATGGACATAGAACTTGACAGTTGTCTAGTGATCCTTCACACTACTCTGAACATCTTACAAACAAAAGCAGTTTTAAAACAGGAAGGGACAACAAAGGGGAAGGGTGTAAGAGAGCCGTGAAGGCAAATACAAGCAAAGCACACAACATGTATACAGTATACATCACTGAAACACATCCTCTCTGTGTGCTAATGAAAACTAATAGAAACAACAGATTACTTGATTCACATGGTTGTCCAATACAGGTAAAGCCCTGGAACTCAATCCACAGATATATATGGACCAGGGATGACCTTTCCCAAATGTTCCAAAGGAATAAACAAATCCTCCTCTTGTTTAAAAGCCTGGCTGAGGCATAATTAGGTCAAGTCCATGTAAACTGTTTGGCTCTATACTTAGAGCAGGAATAATCAGACCACCCTGAATCACCATGAGTAAGCTGGAAAAGCTAAAGTGTCCTTCAGCCCTTGTGTACACTGTGTCAATAGCCACAGGCAGATACCTGCCCTGCCCTTCTCCTGAGCAGGTGGAACGTCTCAGTGTTGCCTGCCTCATCTTGATCTTTTCCATTTGACAGAGCTTGCCTACACGAGCTAAGCAGCAGACATGTGAAGCACAGCTAACATCATCAATCCTCAGTACTCATTTTCTATGTACTCCTCTAATGTAATATTTTCTTTGTTTTAGTTTTTTGATAATTTCATATATATATATATATATATAGTGTATTCTCATTAAGATTCACTTATATATTTATAAAGATAAATCAGAATGTTAATTTATCTTTCTATCTCTTGCCATCACCTTTCTTCTTCTATTCCTATTTCCCCAACATTTTTCCTCCCATTTTCATGGGCTCTTAAAAAAGCAAAAACCAAAATGAAATACTCTTAGTGCTGCACGTTTAGGCTCAGGTGTAAAACAACCCACTCTATGGGTATACCTTGGGGGCCTTGTCCCTGAAGGGAACTGACTCCTCATTCTCCAGAAGCCACCAATTGCTCCTCAGCTAGCGAGAGACTTCATGAGCATAATTATGTCAAGTCCATGTACCTTGATCTTATGCAGGTCATCTGTGTATAATCACAGATGCTGTAAGTTCATGTTTATAATTAACTCCTCATGTCTGGAATATACTGTTTTTCTGCAGATGTCAACTACCTCTGGCCCTCACAATCCTTTTTACTTCCTCTTCTTCATGATCCCTGAAGGAATCCATGATTCCTTGGGGCAGAAGGTGTGAATATAAACTGATCAGCCACCATGGGGGATCTCAAGAGGCAAAGACTCCATGTTTGCTGAAACCTGCCATAAAAGGAATTTAAAACATTACCTCAGAAAGAGAAAAGAAACTTCATTAGCTTAAAAACAGTAACACTGATTCAGCTCCATGGCCCCATGTTAGAACCACAGACACTCGATCACCACACTTGAACCTGGCTAAGGAGAACTTGACACTATTATCTTATGTTTTATTACTTCATAAGTTCTACATGCAGGACTGGTGAAGGAAAGATCTGTGCTTTGCATGCAAAGCAGATGAGGTAATAGGATCCTGAGAAATGACTAAATTTGGAGGAAATAAAATGAGCCATGAACCATTTTACAGTTGCAGGGTAAGATGTACTCTGTGCTAATCAGAACCCTGTGCATGGCTGATTTTCACTTTAGTCATCATACTGTAAACAGAGAGATTTTCTCGGACTGGAAATACCCTTGAAATTGCAAATGTTAAAGAGGAGCCAACCAGGGGTGTTCCTGAAAAAAAAAAAAAAATGGAGGAACTCAAACTGCCTGCGATTTGGCTTGCAGTCAAGCCTGGGTTCTTAATGCAGTTGCGGTTCCTCTGAGGCTGACCCGGGCTTGTCCAGCAGTTTTGTTCACTGGCAACAGAATAATAAATTACTCACAGAAAAAGAGCTTGTGACTGATTCCCAGTTGGTCTCTGAGGCTGCTTCAGGTTGGAAATCTTCCTGGAAAGTAAAGACACATCAACGAGTCAGTCACCACTCTGTTCAATTCACTGTGCCCATGTGGCAGCATCTCAGCCTTCTTCATCTTCTTCTAAATACATGACCACAGGAACAGGGCTACATTCTCAGCTAACAAGTCACCATTGCTATGAGTTATCTGTAAACAAGAAACCCTTTTACTATAAACATGAACAACTGTGTTAATATTATCTTGTAAATATGAGTGAAAGAGAAAATGGTAAAGACAGAAGTTCAAATTTAACTTGGTATCTATTGGTGTGTGACCTCCAGTGACCTCCTCAGCCTCTAATCCTTCTGTTCTTCATCTGTAATGGGCTGGGCTGTTTAAACTGCAGAGCTGTTTCATGAATTGAATGTAGTAATTATGCAATTATAACTGGCATTTAATAAGTGCTTAATATAGAGAAAGAATAATCATTGTCATTATTGATATGTTTGGTTTAAACTAGGTTCTAAATCAAGCTCAACACTGCCTGCTGAGCCAGTGCTCAACACCAAAGATTAACCTCAGAAGGCTGTCCCAGATTCCATTAACAGATGTTTGGAAGAAAGGCAAGGGTAAGACCATGACTGGGGGACAGACAGTACAGAGCTGGCCTAAGAGAGTTATCTCTGACAAGACCAAAGGATTTGTGACAGCCACTGCCCTCACAGAAAGAATTATTCTCAAAGGCAAAAGGATCTTTTTTTTACATGATACTTTCACATTAACTAATACACACCAGTAAATTAAACAATAGACACATAAAGACACATACAGACACACACACACACACACACACACACACACACATACACACACACACACATACACACACACACACACACACACACACATGCATGCATGCACAATGGGAAGGAGAGCTGATTCTGCTATTTCTACATGGCACAGGAAGTTTCTTGTGTCTGCTAAAATATATCATCCAGATAATTTCTTTCAGTCTGTGTTGAGTTTGAGGTGTCTTGTGATGATACTAAGACACATTCAGTGACTCAAGTCTGAAAGCTTATTTGTCTCAGTATGTTTACTGAATGAGAGCTAAGAATTAGGCCTAATTTCATTTGCAACATGAGGGTCTGAAAGTGCATCTTTTGATTGGTAATGATGACATTAGTTTACGTATAAATATTGGCTCTGAAGGCAATTTCAGCTGTTCAACTACAGAGAGCTGAATCACACATGAGGTAGGAGAAAGCAACTGACTATTGACCATTATTCTAAAGCAACAACAGTGAATAAAGAGAAATCAACAACAAATATGTGTTCAGTACATATAGGGATCACAAAGGACCAACTGTAGAATGATACATCCAAAACACATGAAGACTGGGCCTTACAGGAGCCTCTTGGAAGCAGACTAGCAGGTAGTGCTGGTGGAAAGACTACAGCTTGTGGGAGAACACCCCAGGTATGTGATTAAGTGTGGAGCGCCACCTCACATAGCCGGCCTCACATAGCCGTTACAGCCGTTGCTGGGNGNGATACTATGTTGCGCATGCGTAAGCCAGGCCACACCCTAAGGNNCGGAGTGCTCGCCTCTGACATCACATCGTATGATTCGACCTGTGCCAATCCATCAGCGCCACGTCCGAGGCGGAGTAGAGCTCCTATATAAGGGAGGCAGTTCTGTTGCTCGGGGTCTCCGTTTTTTGGAAGCTTGTGCTCTCCCTCTCAAGAGTATAAAAGCTTTGCTACAGAAGGATCCTGTTTGTGTGCTGCGTCGTTCTTGCTGGCGAGACGGTTGGCGCGGGACAATTAAGTTTTCATTACTGGAACCACTGCCCCAAAACTGAGTCCTTAACAAAGAAACAAGTGTTTCTTAGCACAAAGTTTTGGATACTGGAAAGTCCCAAATTGGGCAGCCCTGTACATTAGCCCTCTGGCAAAAGCCTAAGGCAAACACATCACAGTGACAGCCCATGTGGATGGCAGAGATCACATGTTGAGATAGGAAGTGCAGAAACTGAAGGACTACATTAATTAATACCCAGATGGCCTTAATATTGCCCCCAGAAAACAAGCCGCTCAACAGGTGAGCCCCTGAGCTCACACTCAAGCCAAAGCTAAGCCACAGTACCAGTAAGATAATCCCAAGAGCTTTTTGCAGATCATACAGTTTTCATTTCAGCTGTTCATGTAACATTTGTTAATCACCTAATATGTTAGAGTGTAGTCTCTAAAGTGAGGTTGAGCCAAAAGTGAATAAGACTGCAACTGACCCCTCAAGGATCATTAACTCATCAGAGTTCTCTGATGTCACTCGGCTACTATAACATGGAGTCAGAAACTGTTCCTGAGATGGAAGGAAAGCATTTCCATGTCGAAAAGACTTTTTGATTGGAATCTTGCATGGTAAGTAGAAGGTTAGTTCCTACAGAAGGTTAATGAGTTGTGTGCTGAATGTGGTATATTTGAGGGACTTACACGACACACATGTTAAAATAGTCAGAGGATGTTTTCCTGTAGACAATGGGATCTTATGAGACAGACTTGAACGTGAGACACAGATCTGGGAATCATCCTCACAAAGTTGATACCAAAATCAAGATGAACGATGTGAAATCCAGAAAGGCTCTCAGGACTACAAAGAGGTTTAGAAATTTTCAGCCCAATTTTCTCATTGTTAACAATTGATAAATAACAAGTAGCTTATATATAACCCAATGTCAGGAGACACATGACAAGCTCTGAGATGTAAACACCTTTGGGTGAAGCTATAGTCATAAGTAGAAGCTATGAAGTGTTCACTCTTGTCACCACAGCTGTCTCACAGAATGTTTGTGTGTGGGGTAGTCCCCAGTTGCAGCTAACACAACAGCAGAAAAGCAGACTGTACATTTGGGTCTGGGATGTCACTTCCAGAGGCAATACTTAATAAATTCCATGATTCTAGTTTCTCTCCCCCTCCCCTCCCTTCCCCTCCCCTCCCCTCCCCT
>NC_034599.1:2714819-2770267 GCF_900095145.1 Mus pahari | reverse complement strand
ATACATACACACTTACCCTTGCACACAGAGATGGGAGAGAGAGAGAGAGAGAGAGAGAGAGAGAGAGACAGAGAGAGAGACAGAGAGAGAGACAGAGAGAGAGACAGAGAGACAGAGAGAGACAGAGACAAGGAGAGAGAGGAAAAAGTAAAGGGCAGCCATGAAACACGCAATTAGCCATTAAATTTGGGTTAGACAGCTATTTACTAGTCAGGCTCTGAAGACAATTTACTTACAGACTTAAAGCAAATCTAGCTGGGGATAAAACACTACTGTAGTTTCAAAATGTTTTCAATAGCTATCTTTGCTACTAAAGACAAAGACACAAGTGGGAGTTTCCATTGTTGGAAGGGATTCCTTCAGATAACTTGCCCTTCCACATGGTTTCTTTGGGATCATCTGAGACAGAATGTAGAAGATTATAATTCAACAAATACCCCATTCACTCCTCAAGCAGACTGATCTTACCACATACCTAATTACAGAACCCCTTCAGTGAATGTTCAAAACAAATTCCTCTCCTATGCCTTGAGAGTAGAGCTGGGGACTCCTGGTTTGAAGACAGGTGTTGAATGCTTATATTTCAGATGTGCTGTGATCAGGTGGACAGCCCAGCCCACCTCACTTAGGACAGTGGTTCATTTTCATCCTAAGCTGTGCATGAGCACATCGGCCATGAACCACTAATTGCTAGAAGAACGTATTCACTGTCACCACAAAACATATGTTATTGCTTACAGTGTCTCAAAGCTTTCAGCCAAACAATCTTTAACTTAACAAGCAACATGGACTTCAGGACAGTTTCAGATGACATTTCTTGGAGGACTTTTCACCATGTGGAATACTTTCCTTCTATTTGCTCTTTTGCATTCAATAAATGTTTTTGCTTGTCCTGGTTTGTTGGTTTGTTGTTGTTGTTGTTGTTTGTTTTTGTTTTTGTTTTTTGTTTTTTTTTTTGCTTCTTGGTTGAGCTAATGCTTTGACGTGTTTCTTTTATGATTATAAACACACTAAAGGATTATTGGAATCCATGAGACAGCAGCTAAGAAACACATGATCAACATTATTGCTACCATGAATTCTCTGTCCACTCATGACATACTGTGCTCTGCTCATGACCCAATGAGGTAAAGTCAAAGTTGTTAAACCTGGAACAGTGACATACATGGGGGAATCTTTAGAACAAAGTCTTTTGTTCCTGCAGCACTTGATTTTTGGTCATGAAGCCAAAACTCTACATGCATAGATGGTAATGCAGTGAGTGTGCAGGGGTGGGATAAAGCAAATGCTAAACACACGGAGACAATCAGACCCTGATCCAACAGGCGTACTTTGTTGGATAGTGTATCTATTCCTAGTCAGTGAACCACTTCTAAAATTAATATAGGAAGGAAGGTCAGCTGTGACTGACAAGAAGTATTCTTTTAAGATTTATTTTATTTTTACTTATGTCTCTGTGTCTCTGTGTGTATATGGCCATGTGTACAGCTGCCCTCAGAGCCCAAAAGAGGATGCTTGATCCTGCTGGAGCTGAAATTACAGGTGGCTGCATACTGCCTGACATGGCTTTTGGGAACCAAACTGAGCATCTCTTGGAGCACCAAGCATTCTTACCTGCTGATCAGTCTTTCTGTCCTGGAGCCAAAAGCAATTAATAAAAGCATAGTAAAAGCCCAGAATGAATAATAAATCAGAACCAAGTAGTGCCTTTAAAAGATAGAAGATGTCAGTTTGTTTCTGGAATTTAACAAAAGATGATTCTTAGATTTATAAGAAACCTGAAGTCACTAATTTGGAGGAAGATAAGGGGATACTATGTGAAATCCAGACAAGATCATGATGTGTTTACACACACAAATGGAAGTAACTAGCTAAATTGATAAAGTGAAAATTGGCAACCTATAAGTACTGGTTTTGTGCCATGACCTGAAAGCATAATGATACTGGAGAGAAGAGATAGATTTTGTTTTTAAGACAGCTCATTAATGCATACACTTATCATATGATAGAACCTTTGAAGGTATTATGCAGAAAACTGCAAACCAAAAAAAAAAAAAAAAAATACAGCTTTTGCAATTGCTTCTTATTTTCCCCTCTTGCAAAAGAAAGGTTAGAGAAAACTTAGATCACATCAAGAAGATGTTATCAGAGATCTTCCCATGATGTATTGTGGAGAAGCTAGGTGAAGAAGAAAATGTGCAAAAATTCTTTTCTGGACAAACAATTGGAAGGCTACAGAGATGGCATGGATGTTAAGAGAACTAGCTGCTCTTCTAGAGGACATAGGTGAGGTTCCTAGCACCATCACACTTGATAATATCTGTCTGTAACTCATGTTACAAGGATCTGAAACTCTTGACTGCCTTCTGTGGGCACCAGGTACACTAATGGTGCATAAATATACATGAAGGAATAATACTTATACATATAGAATAAAAATTAATGGAAGACATGAGATAACTATAACCAAGCAAGTGAAAGACTGGTATGCCTTTGAACTTCAAGTCTTTGTAGAAAGAAATTCAAAAAGATATCAGAAGATAAAAAGGTCTCCCAAGAACATGGATCAGTAGAATTAATATAATAAAAATGGCCATTCTACCAAAAGCAATGCATGGATTCAATACATTTCCCATCATCATTCCAGCACAATCTCATCACAGATATTGTAAGGATAATGTCCAGTTTCACATGGAACACACACACACACACACACACACACACACACACACACACACACAAACTCAGGATAGCTAAAATAAGCCCAAATAGTAAAAGAACTCCTGGAGGTATCATTATCTCTGATTTCAAGTTGTACTATGGAAGTACTGTAATAAAACAGCATAATACAAAGTACAACAGACTCTCAAAATAAAGAAAAAGAAAGAAAGAAAGAAAGAAAGAAAGAAAGAAAGAAAGAAAGAAAGAAAGAAGAAGAAGAAAGAAAGAAAGAAAAGAAAAGAAAGAAAGGAAAAGATGTTAGTCAGAATGGATATATGCATGTAGAAGAATACATATATATTCATACTTTTGACCCTAAACAAAACTCAACTCTAAGTGTACCTGTGACCTCAACATGAAACTGATACACTGAATCTGATAGAAGAGAAAGGGAGAATGGGCTTGAATTCATTGGCACTTAACTAGACACTAAGACCAACAATTAATAAATGGGACCTCTTCAAACTGAAAAGCAAAGCACACTATCAATTGGTCAAAACTGACTTCAGAATGGGAAAAGATTTTTACCAACCCCACATGTGATAGAGGGCTAATATCCAAAATCTATAAAGACCTCAAGAAAGTAGTTATCAAGGAAAAAACCTCAAAAAGAAAGAAGCAAGCAGACAAATAATGCACATTTTAAAAGTGGTAATATCCTTAATAGAGAATTCTTACTAGAGGAATATCAATCACTAGAGGAATCCTTACCTATCAGGGAAATGTAAATCAAAGCTACATTGAAATTCCATCTTACACCTATCAGAATGGCTACGATCAATGTGACATTTGATCCTGGTGAGGATATGGAATAAGGGAAACACTCCTCTATTGCTGGGTGCAGTACAAACTTGTACAGCCACTATGGAAGTCAGTGTGACAGTTTCTCAGAAAAATGAGACTTGATCTTCCTCAAGGTTAATGTATATCACCTTTGGGCATATAACCAAAGCACCCATCACCCTACCACAGGGTGCTCAAACATGTTTATTGCTGCTCTGTTCACAATAGCCAGAAATTGGAATCAACCTCAATGTCTCAATAGAAGAATGTATGAATAAAATGTGGCACATTTACACAATAAATTGAATATTAGTCAACTGTTTAAAAAAATTGGCATCATCAAATGTGTAAGCAAATGGATGGAACTATACAAAATCATGAAGCAACCCAGTCCCAAGAAGATAAATATAGTATGTGTTTGCTTATATGTGGATATTGGCTGTTAGGTAAATGATAACCAGACTATATTCTACAGACCTAGAGAAGTTGGGTATATAGGATGGGACTAGGGGACACATGGATATCCCTGGGCAAAGGAAATAGAATAGATCCTATGGGTGAGCCCAGGGTGTTGTTGTGTGGATGAGAGTGTGAAGATCAGAAGGGGAGAGGAGATTGGATTGAGGAAGGTAATACACAGAGAAACTTCTAAAATTGAGGGGTATTTGAGGGATGTTATGAAAACTTAGTGCAGTGGAGAACTAAAATATGTGAAGGGGATCTACATGAACTTTTTAAATAATGGGGGAGATGGCATCCCATCAGGCCATCTCTTGTCACCCAATGAAGCTTCCAGTACAAGGACTGGATCACATCCTATTCAGTTGTTGGCCAAAGAGGTCCCATGGAAGTCCCCAAACAACCCAGGCTATTGCCAAGACAATAGGTTGCTCTCCACAAACTGACAGCAAGGTCCAATTGGTGAAGACAACACCCACATAACTCACTGGACATGGAGGAGTCACACTGGTGCCTACATTGAAACTTTATCCCATGTTCTAGTGTCCTTGGTACAGGAAGTTGCTCTCTGGACTACCAAAAATAAAACATAAAACACCAACACAGCCACAAAAACTTTGATCTACAATTCTGTCCTATGTGCAAGGTATGCCAGAACAATGACTACACAAAGCTTGTGGGAGTAACCAAACAAAGTCTGATTTGACTTAAGGCCCACTCACATAAGTGGATACCAGCGAACAGAAAGCACATAGACCCAAGGAAAAACTAAATGCTACTGGTCTTTGAATAAAAAAAGTTGTGCTAATGACTCTTAATCACTCCTAATGATATTCTGCTATCCTCATAGGTCAGTGTTTTATTTAGCAATCATCACAGAAGCTTCTTCCTTCAGCAGATGGGGAAAATAAAAAAATTCACAGCCAGACTTATGTACACAGAGAGAGCAACCTTGGGCTGCACAGGTCTAAATGGGATGTCTCCATCCAATGCCCCACCCACCTTAAGGGCTCAGGGAAGGTCAAGGAATAGGAGGCAGAAAGAGTTTTAGAGCCCGAGAGGGGTGGAGAACACCAGGAGAATTCCCTCTAAGACCAGGATATTCCCTCTAAATCAATTGAGCAAAGCTCATATGAACTCACAGAGACTGAAGCAGCAAGCACAGGACCTGTGAAGGTCTGCACCAGGGCCTCTGTTCATATATGATAGTCTTCAGCTCATTTTTATGAGATTACTGGGTGTGCAAACGAGTAGGTCTCTGATTCTTGTACCTGCTCTTGGAGCTTAAAATCAAAAAAACTTTTCTGTTGGCTTGACTTGTCCAACTTAGATGTTATGGTTTTTTGTTTTATCTTATTATATTTTCTTATGCGTTTTTGTTATTGCTAAGAAGCCTGTCATTTTATGAGAGAAAAGCAGAGTGGCTCTAGATGGGAAAGGAGGTGGAGTGGAGCTGGGAGGAGTAAAAGGAGAGGGATATGTAATCAGAACATCATATGAAGAAAGAGTTTTTCTTAAAGGAAAGGAGTAGAGGAGTAGGAAGGTAAGCATTCTGTAGTAGTGGCTGCCCTTTGTGTCTGTCAGTTTACATCAGGCCCTATGTGAAATCTGTCCCTAACATGTGTCTCATTCTTCTAGTATCCAGTAGCTTTAAGAGACAAGGAAATAGGGAGACAGGATGATGTTATGGTTTGAGTTGCAGCCTGGTTTCTGAGAAGCTCCTCAGATGTCTGAACCTAAAGCCAACTCCTGACTTTGATCTCTGCTGAACTTTCATTTGTAAGGAATCTTTTTGTTTAAGACAAACAAACCTACTTGGTTTGTGCAAAGTACAGGCTTCCATAAATGCCTAAATGCATTTCAAAGAGAACACGCAGTGCAATTATAGGCACCTGAAAATGACTAGAGATTATACTTTATATTGTGTAGCTAATCTTAAATACTGCTTATACTGCCAAGCTAAAGTGGAGGGCTGAAAGAATCACTTTATGACCTTAAGGAAAGAATTCAAAATCATGAGAAGTAACACAAGTCTGGCAATTCATAGTTTCATTTCTTGTATTTTGTACAAAGCCTGAAAAACTAACAAAAAACTATTCTGCTTATTTGTTTTTTTGATTTATGTAACTTTTTGAGGAAGGAAATACTGTTTCTTTGGTAAGGAAAGGTAGCATTAGAGAGGAAGCTTGGGTCTTCTGCTTGCTAAGCAAGATCCCTATAGCTGTGATCCATTCCCAGCTTCAGAAAGTCTGATCAAGATTTAAAAAATGCTTTTTATGACTTTGTCAAATTTAGCAAGAATTACTTAATTTCTTTGTATTTGACTGTCATTCTATAAACAGATTATCTTTTTCTTAGCCCAAAGCTAGCAACATTGTTAAAGCTATTATTAGAGAAAATGAGGATTATAATCAGTATGAAAATTAAGGCTACGTTACCAAAATCCCAGAGCTAAAATAATTATCTTTGAAAACTCAGATCATTTCATTGGCAATTAAAATATACAGGATCTGACTTTAGAGAGGAAATAATGTTGAAGTTTGAAAGAGAAAACGACAGTGTATCAGTTACTCATCTTATTGCTGGACAAAATATCTGACAAAAGAGACTCAAGAGAATGTTGAATTGTTTCACAGTTCAAAGGTACACTCCATCATGGTAGAGAAGTCACAGAAATAGGAACATGTTTGTGCATCTTCTGCCCACACTCAAGAAGCAGAGAGGAATGAAACGAACATTCTTGGCTTTCTTTTTCCTTAGTATTCAGTTTAGTAATTAGCCAATGGAAAACTACCTGTCACATTTATGATGGGTGTTTCCACTTCAATTAACCAAATCTAGAAACCACACCCCCCCCCCCCCCCAATATGCCCAGAAGCTAGGTCAAAGTACCAGCAACTACAAGGTCATGGCTTTCATGGAGTTTTCTTCATGGCCATCATTTGCCAACAGACATGGACTGAAACCCCTAAAGGGATAAATCAGGCTGATAGATCTAGTGCCTAGGCTTTGGTTATTTGGTATGCTATACAGCATTGTACTACTATAGAAGGAGCTGGAATTTAATGTAGCCTAATCTTACTGTGGCCCCTTTCAGTGTGTTTGTGTGTGTGTTTGTGTGTGTGTATGTGTGTGTGTGTATGTGTGTATGTGTGTGTGTGTGTGTGTGTGTGTGTGTGTGTGAGAGAGAGAGAGAGAGAGAGAGAGAGAGAGAGAGAGAGAGAGAGGACCATTTCATCAACCTTCTTGTATTTAGTGAACTTAAACAACACAATGGATTTCCTAGAAAATTAATAGTAAACCTCAGCTATTTCAAGTGATGATAGAAGAAAAAAATGTCAAGGGAAGAAATTTCATGCTGCTGCTAGTTTGGGAAACTTTCTGACATGCCCAGAATCTTCTCAGGCAATCATAGAATTAGAAGTCATTTTTTATTTTGTTGATCAAACCCTTAAAATGCATTTTTTCTCACTAAAATAAAATTTATTCCTACCTCATCTCTCAGTAGGGTACAGAATTACCTTCCCATCTCAAAGAGGAATTTAAAAAGTTTGCCTGATCAGAGGAAGCCAGAGATAAAGGTTCCTTAAGTGTTTCGTGAGGACTCCTCAGGTCCGTGTTCAGGGATAGATTCAGTGGGATTACTATAAGCTATCTCACAGTCAAAAGGGATCACAATGATGCTTGAATACAAATGGCCATTGGTAGATTTTTTTTTTTCCCAGAGGATCTCTTAGGACACACAAAATAAAAGCAAATCCCTTGCCTTCAAAAAATTGGGCAAGTCCAGAGGTCCTAGACCTTGCTGAATAAGGACTCAAGAGGAGGAAGGGATTTAAAAATCAGCTGGGTAAAATGTCAAATGGGGACAGACCTTTCTAAGTCAGACTCCACTTGGAACAGGCACTGCTGGGCTTTGGGGAAGGGTTATTCTGAGCTCATGATTTCTGAATGACAAATGAGCTAGGGACACTTTCCCTCACTACATAGTTAACATGAGGATTAATGAAGTTTAAGGTTATTGTATTCTTCCCCAAACAAGAGTAATGCTGTGTCCCTATGGCCCCTCTGAAGGAGACTCTATTAATTCCTGCTAGAGGCAGGAATCACCAGCAACTCTCTTCTTTCTATTTCCAAATTGACCCCTGAGGAGTTAGACTACTTCAATAACTCAGTTTCTCAGCTCTTACATATTCTTACTTTGAAATGAAGATTGCTTCTAAGAGAAATTGGGGGAGGGTGCTAAGTAAGCTCTTACATGTAAAGGGGTAGATGAGCTCTTGGTGTAAGTTGTCAACTTTGATGCATTTTCATATTTCTTTTCTTTAATAAAAAGTCTGTTGGCTATTTTATCTAGCTCTATAATGGCCCAATGTATTATCACATAACACAGGGATTAAGACTTTCTAAAAGCTTCTAAAACTCTCACACGTCCCATTTGTCTCCCTCTCATACAAGCTGGATACAGATAGATTGGAAACTATACCTCAGCACTGTGTAGCTTCTCTGGACCCTCATGTGCCAGCACTAGACAGGGTCCCTCAGTCTCTTTGCATGCTGTTTCACAGGGCAAAAGAAAGTAGTAGCCATTTTCTTCGGTCCCCTCTACACATTTCAGCAGCCCACCTCCTCCCTGCAGCAAGTCATGGAGTCCCTACTTCTTGCTAGGTGCTTCCCCAGGCTAGGGGATTGCCTGGTAAACTAAATGGAAAGGGTTGGGAGATTACATTATTAGCTGTAATGACTGTATTTATGAAAAAGACTATTTTTATGCAGCCTTTAAAACAAAAGTTTATTCAGATGAGAGGAAATGATCACTTTACAAATTGTTGATGGAATATAAAATTAAGAAGGCCCTATCAATTCGCAAGCTATTAGCTTATGCAAGAGTTCAGCTTCTTCTTGGACTGAGTCATCATTTATCTCAACTGAAGTTCTGGCTGAAATATTTCTACAGTGGAGTCTATTTCTAGCACAGAGATAAAATATTGCAATTTTGTTGTTGGAGGAGACTATATCATTTGGAGAATTTTCCAGGAACAAATATTGTGCTGCTCAGTGTCTTGGTTCTACAATTCCCACACTTCAACCTGTGCCCTCCCTGTGAGGAGTGTCTGAGATTTACCGGCTTCTCCCTGCATCTTGCTTTGACTCCTGCAATACAAGTACTCATCAGTGTTACCACTGACTGACTGCAGCTTTGAAATCATTGCATAGTCTTAACATTGCTCATTTCTTGGTACTCTTAAATCTTTTAAAGATCTACTTTTAATATGAGCTCATACATGCTTCAACCTCCTTTCTAGCCCACTACCCACCAGAGGTTGTGGAAAAGAAAAGTTATTAGGATGCAGGGGAAGTGGACTTGTAGAAATTGTTCTTTGCAGTAAATCCCATCTGCCTCGTCAGGAGATCAGCTGTTTAGTTTACAGCATTCTGAAGTAGCAGAAGTTTGATCCACTTGACAACACTTTATGAGTACACCAGCAGTCCAGTTCAGTAGTGATGGGATAGCAAACATGAATCAGCAGCAGTGGCGTGACCTGGTAGACACAGCCAGGCCTCCATCGAGCGCCGATCAGCAAGAGTGATTATGTCAAGAGAAGTTTTTGGCCATGCCTCTCTCAATGAAGTGAAGATCAGCGAAGATTCAGACCAAGCAGTGTTGCAAAGCTAGCTATGTAATCAAGCACGTGTCACTGTTCATTGAGTCCTATTTATATTCACCCCAAACGTCATGTGTCCTCCACTGGTCTTGCTTCACCTTGGGCCTTGCATGTGAGTCTGTCTTAGGAAAACTCCATGTGAGTTTGTATCAGCTGGCATCACTCTGCCAATCCACCCAAGTCCGTGGAAGTAGCAAGATGCCACCAGAATATCACTAGAAGTTTTTTGCTGTTTTTTTTTTTCTCCTATGGAGCTTAACTATGCAATGTAAGGTCACCAAAACAAGAGTGTCATTAGTGAAGAATCCTTCATCGTTTGTCTTTTCATGTGCCTGTTCTAGCAAAACATACTTTCACCTGTGTCTACCTTAGCAAAACACCATTGGACACGACTGATTTTTCAAAGAAACCGTAAGTTTCCAGTTCATTCCTCTGATGCAATAATAACCTTTCCTAGATGGGGTGGTCCTCCATGTTGTATCTCCCAATAAAGAAGAGAAATGGGGCACAGCTGTGGGTAATTGAGGCCTGACCATAGCAGGAATGAGACACACACGATCAATCACATCTCTCAGACACGGACATAGCTAATTCATGAAAGCCTGTATCTAATCACTCCCTCCTGCCTTAGTCCATATGGTTTCTACTCTAGTACATGTTTTAAGAAAATAATGTCATTTATTTAGCTACACATTCTTTTCTTCTCACTGGGCATACTGAGGATTTACTTGGGATCAGGGTATTGAAACACTTGTTTAGTCTAGAATGATAGCATATACCTTCTTTGATGCCTAATGTCAATTGTCAACATGGTGAGATCAGAATTACAGGTTTCTGGACATGCTTCTCGGGGATAATTTTAATTAGGTTAACTGAGATTGGAAGAAATTCCACAGTAGGAGGCACCACTCCCTGCTCCAGGAATATGATGCAATATTATCCAAGAAGGAGAAAATGAGTGACTGCAAGCATTTACCTTTCTCAGTTTTCTGACCCTAGAGGTAATGTGCCCAGCCTCCTCAAGCTTGAGCTGTCGGGATTTACCTGCCCTGACAGACTGTGTTTGCTGAAATTATGAGTCAAAATAAACTAACCACCCATGCTCCCTTCCTTCCCTCCCTTCTCCTTTCTTTCTCCCGCCCTCACTTCTTCCCTTCTTCCCTCTGTCTTCCTTCCTTCCCTTAGCTGGTTTTCTCAGAGTATTTTTTTTCTCAGGAACAGAAAAATAAAGATATCTTGATATACTAGCAGGGAAGTACACTCCCTTTCTCTATATCTGATATCTCAGAAGCCACAGGAATTTCCTACCCATTCAAATGATTCTAGTAACTGTCTTCAAACTATAATCAGTACTATGATATCACCATTTGATATTTTCTTTTCTACAAAACAATAAAATAAATAAATAAATAAAAGTCAAAGAGAATGTTAGGACCTGTCTGCTTCAAAACCCTAAAAAGTGCTGCGATTCTTCCTTACGATCAGAAGTGACCAATGATGTTATTCCTTATTTCCAGTTACAAAAGATCTATTTTAATAGGCATTAAATCAGCACTTGACTATATTTGAATTTGATGCCAATTTCCCAATATTTTGAAGACTGCCATCTTAATGCTACACTTCTGTGTAGAAAAGTTCAATTGCTAACTCTTCATACATAGGAGACTCTCTTACTAAGGGATACTGGCTCGCAGGAATTAAGCTGGAAAGCAGTAACAGTCCATCTGACACAAGTCTATTGGATGGTATCAAATCTTAAAGAGAAATCCATGCCCCTGAGAGGTCTTTGGTGAACTCCTGACAGTGTGACCAGCAGGTGTGGAAGAGGCTTCCTTGGTAGTAGGAATACCTGCACTGTGTAAAATGAAAAGACCTTGAGCTTCAACAAATTCTTACCAGCCAGGTTAAGGGAACAAAAGCTCCAAGCTTAACAGCTGCAGAGAGTAGCCCTTAGATTCACAGGTGGCTGGGCTCAGCTTCGCTCCCCTAGACCTTGACTTAACAGGTTGACAATACAGAGTATACTCATTTAGCACTTGTTTCCAGAGCCATCAGAGAAAACAGGTGTTCTCTTTCATATTTTGCCACAAAGTTGGGAGAAAACAGTAAAAGTCACATTTAAAATAGAAAAGCCAGAAACTTTAGCTCAGGTAAAAGCTACCTAATTAGAATAACTTTATCCTAGTATTTATTATCAGTGTTCATTTTCAAGTTGTCTATCCCACTTCCTTATTTCTCACATTTAAAACATCAGTGCATAACCTACTCCAGGGAATGTAATAATGGAGAATTATCTGTTGACATACCTATACTAGATTATTTTTTTGTCTCTAGCCTCCTTTAAGAAGTATACAAGTTGAATATTAGGACTATGCAAATTTTTCTATGAAAGCTCTGCTACATATCAGATCCTATTCAAGGCATAATGATAAAAAATTATATACTTAACTTTATCCTGCGGTCTGTTAAGACTGAGTAATGGAAGGCAGGATAATGGACAAAAAAGGAAGGGAGAAAGACAGCTCATAGCAAAACAATACCCAAGATTCAATTCACAGACCATATGAAGCCTAAGAAGGAGGAAGACCAATGTGCTTTTTAGAAGGGTGAACAAAATACTCACAGGAGTAAATATGGAGACAAAGTGTAGAGCCGAGACTGAAGGAAAGACCATCCAGAGACTGCCCCACCTGGGGATCCATCCCATATACAGTCACCAAACCTGGACACTATTGCAGATGAGGATGACAGGAAGTGCTTGCTGATGGGAGCCTGATATGGCTATCTCCTGAGAGGCTCTGCCAGAGCCTAACAAAAACAGAGGTGGATGCAGGCAGCCAAACTCTGGACTGAGCACGGATGCCTGATAGAGGAGTTGGAGAAGGGACTGAAGGAGCTGAAGGGCTTTGCAGCAGCATGGGAGAGCAACAGTGTCAACAGGCCAGACACTGCACCCTCCCCCCCCCCAAGAGCTCCTGAGGACTGGACCACCAACCAAAGAGTATACATGGAGGGACCTGTGGCTCTGTTCGCATATGTGGGAGAGAATGGCATTGTTGGACATAAGTGGGAGGAGTGGTCCTTGGGCCTGAGGGGGTTCTGATGCCCCAGTGTAGGAGATGCCAGGGCAGGAAAGGGAGGGGGTGTGTGAGTAGGGGGGTACCCTCATAGAGAGGAGGGGTGGGATAGGGGGCTTCCAAAGGGGACACCTTTAAAGGGTATAAATTTAAAATATAAATAAAGAAAATATCCAAAACAAAAAAAAAAAATAAAGAAACAAACAAACAATAAAACCCCCAAACAAAAAGACAATACTGTATTTAAACACAGTGTCTACAGATGCTGAATGAGGGAAGCTGAAGACTAGAGATTTGCTATAATTGTATCCACCTCTGCTCATACTACCTCAAATACATCTAGTTAAGGCCTACAGTTATATTCACCACGTGATATATATATATATATATATATATATATATATATATATATATATTCAGCATAAACAAAAGAAAAGGATTGCCCAATAACCCTCCGGCTGATGGGGGGAGCATGGCTAAGGGGGGAGCATGGCTGATGGGGGGAGCATGGCTGATGGGGGAAGCATGGCTGAAGGGGGGAGCATGACTGATGGGGGGAGCATGGCTGATGGGGGAAGCATGGCTGAAGGGGGGAGCATGACTGATGGGGGGAGCATGGCTGATGGGGTTTTTAAGAGCAAAGCTAACAACAAAAGGCCTTAAACTTTTATAGGAGATAAGACTAGAAGGTAGCTGACATCTCTGCCGCAAGAGAACAGTGTGCTATCTTCTGCCCGTGGAATCAGGAGGTGAGGATTTACTACAAATGGTAAAGAATATTGCCTTTGGAAGATGTTTTATCTTGAACTTCATATTCTCTTAAAAGTAAACAGCATGCTTGGTATTGGATTTTTGACAGAGCTGGAGTGATTTTGGTCTGGAATTTATTAAGTATATTAACATCTACACAAGCCAAATGAACCCAGGGTTATTTCTCAGAGGAAACAATCTGTTTTGTAATACTGTGTAAACTCCCAAATCTCTGCAGACATAAGCTGGGTATCTCTCAGCTGTCAGCGGCTGCTCAAGTTTTACTGCGGTAGAAGATTTTACTCTCATTGGAAAGCAAGATTTCCTTCTGCTCCAAAGGAAATGTGGGGAGAGGGTGCCTCCATTCAAGTCCTTACAAACCTCTGAGATTTCTAGCATCGAAAATTCATAGAACTTTGAAAATAAAAGTGAGAAAGCGATCGTGACATCATCTATTGCTTTTATATCTAACTACTATAGTTACTGCAGATTAAGGTGGTTTGAGAAAAAATGTCCATTATAGTTGAAAATGGTTGAACACTGGGATTTTAGTTAGTGGCATTGTTAGTGGAGATTATAGAAACTTCAGGAGCTGGATCCTTGCTGGAGTAAATAAATCAAAGGGAATGGGCTAGGAGGCTTTATCGCCTTGTCCGTCTACATTTTTCTCTAGGTTCCATGCCATGCCTACTGTGTCATGATGGACTCTATCCCTGTAGAATCAGAAGCCAAAACTAAACCCTTTCGTTCTTAAGTTTCTTTTGACAATGTTGTTTTATCATAGAAACCGAAAAGTAAACAATACATAGATAAATCTCTATATATTATCATTTTCCCCAAACTCGGGTCACTCATCTTGTTTGGTGAGGGTTTAACCATTTCTTGGATTAAATAAAAGGGGATTTAATCTTGGATTGGTTTATTGTAGTTGACTGTAATTTGAATTCATTCTTTACTCCACAGCAGTGTGCCTTTTGGGTCTATACATTTATAAAATGGTTCATTAACATTTGTAGCATGGGCAGATAGGTGCTGAAAGAGACTGAACCACCAATCAGAGAGCCTGCATGGGCCTGACCTAGGCTCACCACATATATGTTACATGTGTGCAACTTGGCCTTCTTGTGGGACTCCTAACCAGGAGCTCTTTTGCCTGCCTTTGGGACTATTTCTCCCTAGTGGGTTGCCTTCTCTAGCCTTAATAGAAGAGAAGGTGCCTAGTCTTACTGCAACTTGATATGCCATGGATTGTTGATAGCCATTGGAGGCTGGCACTTTCTAAAAGAAACCAAAGAAGATATAGGTGGGGGAAGGAAGGGAAGCAGTGGGGAAAGGAGATGGGAGGAGAAAGTGGTCAGGATCTAAAATAAATAAAATTAAATTAAAAAGAAACTTTTGCAATACTTTCTAACCTGGCAATACTTCCATTCCTCTCCCTCTCCTTTCTTATTTCCATTTTCTTTTTCCATAGCTGTCTCCCTTTCTCTGTTTCTTTCTTTTATTCACATAGCTACCATGGATATGCTAAAGTGGTTCTCTCCCTCTCCCTCCCTCCCTCCCTCCCCCTCTCCCTCCCCTCTCTCTCTCTCTCTCTCTCTCTCTCTCTCTCTCTCTCTCTGTGTGTGTGTGTGTGTGTGTGTGTGTGTTTAGTCTTTAAAATCAGATGTCTTGGGGGTTGTAAAAATGGATCAAAGGAGCTTTCTGCAAAACCTGAAGACCTGAGTTTGATATTTCGGATTCACATATGGAAAGAGAGAATTGACTTCAACAAGTTGTTCTCTGACCAGGAAAGATGTGCTTTGATGTGTGTGTGTGTCACTCCTTACTTGACCCTGGATACATACATAAATGACAAAGGATTGAGATTTTTTTTTGGAAGATGTCAGTCTTCTCTGCAGCTACTCTGTCAGTGAAACCCTCTAAGATTTGACAAATCCAGTTCCTCGTTTTTAGCCGTAGAGCTACATGATCTCCTCACACTTACCATCTTGATGGCTTTCTCCTTGACCCCCTCTCTCCTCCTTCACTTTTGTGATATTGCTCTGATGTATGTTTTCCTTCTTCATAATCACTTCATAATCACTTTTTTGTCATCTCAAATGTCAACATTTTCCAAGATTTGGATACCAAATATTTAGCACCTGAGCAATGTGCTGAATTCCCTAGCTTGTTCATGTATTTGTATACCAATGACACCTAACTCCAGATTTCAGAGCAAGAACTCTTGGCTGACAACTTTCCCTCTGGCTTGTTCTTGTTGGATGTTTCATGTCAACATAACCAAAATGTCACCTGTCAACTTATCCACAAACATTTTTCATTGTTCTGTGGTCCCTTTCCAAGAAAAATACCATGACTTTTGCCTAATATTGTCTTTAAAAGCTACACACAAATATCTCCCATTTCTTAACAGAATCCTTCCCATTCTTTTTTACTCATTCAAAATGTATTCTCAAAGCAGTTTCTGAGTTTATCATGTCTTTTCTAAAGAATCTTTATCTGTTCTTGACAAGTTGTAATCCTTTCTTCACAAGCCTGCTTGCTAAATTGGTCTCCAGAAACAAAATCCAAACAGAGAATGATAAGCTATGCATGATCTTCATGTTCAGGGTGTCTCAGAGGTTCTTCAAAGCTGTCTGTGTCTTGATAAATGCATTAACCTTTGTGAGCTGGGTCCTGTGTTCTCTGACATCATCTCTGACTATTCATTTATAGCCCAGACTTTTTGGACCATTTCACATTTTATCAGCTCTAAAACTTCTTTTTAGTAAAAGTTATTGCTTTTTCTTAGAAATTTCCCCTAACTCTTTTCCATTTAAGGAAATATATTTTATATCATTTAAGAAGCATAGTCTACTAGCCAGCAAGGGCTAGGAAATAAAAACCCAAGCTCCAGAAATGAGTTGCTTCTTTTGGAGTTATTGGCCAGTGAGTTCTCATAGATTCCACACACATTAAAAGCTATTTCCAATCTCTTGGTTGCCATCCAGCACTAGACAACAAGATCCTGTTGCTGAGGACAAGGCATACTTAATTCATAGAACATGGAGAAATTAAGAAGATACTGAACTGGAAGCTTCAGTCCTACTGGTTTGCTTTCATAGTGAAAATGGTGCCAGATACCAAAGGAGAAAATTAATCATCAGTCTTATACTAGTATAAATGTTGTGGACTACAATATTAATAGGGTGATGTGGTTCCATAAACTTTGTAGGAACCATCAGTCAATTACTGATTGGACTTAAGGCCTACTGCATTAGATGAAACTCCTACCTGGCATCATTACTAGGCTGAAAGCTTATAGCCAGACAACTCAGAGAACCTAGATGAGAAATAAGCATTATTATTCTGTTAGGTAGATATAGCATTAATTTAACTTTTAATAAACAGTCATCACATGCATGCATTAGTCATCTCTCATCAGAGAATCATCTATTTGAAGCAGATAATGATCAACCTAGAGATACACTACTCATCAAGATATAGACAATAAGACTGTAGATCATCAACTCTAAATGGAACATATATACTACTCCAAAGACTCAGGAATCACTGTAAAAGACATGATGAAAATAATAAAAGAGTCAGAGGTAGTGGATGGATATAGGAAAAGAGTGTCTTCTGCATATAACAGGACTGCTGACACATGAAGTCATGGTAGCTCTGATAGCATGCACATGACCTGCACAAGTCTAACCAGACAAAACCTTAGCATGGAGAGGAGAGTTAAGTATAATGTTCTAGCCCTTTCTTAGGAGTTATTGGCAATTCCTAGAAGGCTCAGTTTTCCTTAAACAGTTTGACCACGCTCAAGTAGAAGGCTAATTATCCAAGAGTCCTTTGCCAGTATAAATTAGTCTTAATGGGAAAATTAAGAAAGAAAAAGAGACACAGTGTTGTATGGCAAAGGAAGGAGCTGGAGGATATAGAAAGAGTTGGAGCAGGAGGAGTGAATATGATCAAAATATGTATGAAAGTTTGAAAGAACTATTTATGGCAGGAGAAAAAAATCATGGCCAGGTCTGGTGCAGCTGCTCACATCTCTGAGTTTAGTATACAGACTTTTCTTCATTTTCAATTTCTTTCCAAGCTCCATAGCAACCAATACAATTTCTTAAATGCAATAGGATCACAGTAAGGACTGAGAGAATGAGTGTGCTCTGAGGGCACAATTGTGGCACTGATGGTATCACATTCTCTATTTCTGCTATCAGATTCCCCATAGAAACCCACTACTTATCAACTGGGAATTCATTTAGTAGTTTAAAAGGACACTACCAGGTGGTTGAAGGCTGGCTCTAAAATTAATCTTATTTCTAGTTGTTACACCTTTAAACAGGTAAAGCATCAGAACCAATGAAGGCCCCCAGAGCTATGGTTTTGTCCACAAAACTACAGTTAACACTTAGTTTTATCATGAAGGTGGTTTTCTTCTTGGTGAAGTGTAATGGTATCACCCTAATAGTAATGCTAAGAGTGTCACATAGAAGGACTGATTCAATTAATTTAAGCCTGTGTGAAAAAAGGACTTGCCTGTACATTTTTTGTCCTTTGATATGTCAAAGCTATTCCTTCAGGGACTTTAATATTGAAATTTGAGTTAATGGTTCTGTAGGCTCAACACTGCTAACAGGGTCAAAATCTTTTCTTTTCCCAATTTTTATTAGGTATTTACTTCATTTGCATTTTAAATGCTATCCCCAAAGTCCCCTATACCTTCCCCCACCTGCTCACTTACCACCCACTCTCCCTTCTTGGCCCTGGTGTTCCCCTGTAATGGGGCATAAAAATCTTTTAAGACTTATTCAAAACTTACATTTAGTTGAAGATGAAAATAAATTTGACTTCTAGGAGAAATACACAGTCCAAAAAAAAAAAAAAAACAAACCAAAAACCAAAAACCAAAAAAACAAAAAAACCCAACAACAACAACAAAAAACTCTTCATGGTGCTGATACAATCATTAATTCTGAGGATGGAAAACACACTTGGGTGTCATGATGATGCAAGATCATGCTAAAAGACATAAAATATTTAGTCTTACAGATAACTGACAGGAATTTGGGGAAGCAGTTCTCTTTCATAGGTAATATGACTCATCAGAATGAAAGACATGGAGAAGACAAACATCTGTTGAGTTCAAAAGGTGCTTCTCTGACATTGGCCCTTCAGTAAGTCCAACACTGCAATACACATGTCCTTCTGAAGGTACACTGAACTGGCTAAATCACCATACAGTAATGCTGAGATAACAGTAGATATAGATCACTGGATATAGATAGGACACAGATATTAATGTAATGGTGCCTCTAAATAGCAATGATAAATGTAAAGTGACTACTACAATATAGAGATATCTGCAGTAAAGACTATATGAAATTTAATGCAAACTTGTTTTGACTTGTTTGGTCATCATTAAGCCTACAGTTGCAAGGACGTTAGCTGAACAAAGAAAGCGTCAATGGAAAGGTTTAATGAAAGTGCTGGACCATCTCAGAAATGCAACGGGCAGAAACAGCACAGAGCTGCAGCCTGGTCTGGTACTCTACTGTTGGACCATGTGCTTCACTGGAAAGACAAGAGAAAGATTTCACCAGTACATTCATGTTACCTGTCAACCTCATTAAGAGGTTTATTGATTGATTAACAGACTGAGAACATGACTTAGAAGGCAAGAACATAAAGCCAAATACATTGTTAACTGACTAACAAATAAAGTCCTTGATGCATGGGTATATGACTCCTTTTATAAGAATGTGACTTGTGTAGTACAGTACAGATCTCCAAAATTTCAAAAATGCATCCCCATGAAGGGAAAGAGTTATTTATGATGCTTCCTGGGGGCATAACTATAAGTCAGGATATGAAATTGAATATGAGAAAATGCATGTTCTGTATCTACAAAGTTTTTCCAATAGTGATGTTAATTAAACTGTGGGATGGCTTCACATTGAAAGTACTAGAAAGCCACCCTGAAAGTCATTTCCCACAAGGGTGTACAAAGTGTTCACAGATATACCTGTGGAAAGAAACCTACACCATTGCTATGATGAAGAACATAATGAATGGCCCACTATAGGCCTCTTTCCTGCCTCTAGGAGTCATATGTGCTTTAACAAAATATCTACCTTCTGCTATGAATATATCCACATCATACCTTTGATTTTATGTTTATCATCTCCACTTTTATTTTATTTTTACATAAAGGTTCTCAGTTCATAAATTGTTTGGTCTGTGTAAAATATAAAAACCATATTTCTAGTTATTATCCTGAGACCTCCTATGGTGACTGCCTTGGGGAAAAGGTAAAGCAAGCAATTGGTACTTAATCCATCTTCCCATTTATCTTGAAACAAAACCTTCAGCTAGGAGCCTTGAATACAGATGAGAGAGAGAGAGAGAGATGAAATTTCTATGTTTTATTTAGTACTATAAATTCTGTCTTTAAAATCTTCCCATTTAAGCACTCATAGACACACATTTTTTGCATCTTATTGAAAAAAATCTGTTGCTTACAGGCATTTATTAACTGAACTTTCTCTTCTATGACAATTTATGAGATAAGGATTAACAGTAATGGTTGTATGGCAAAAAGTATCTAAGGCAGTGCATTGAAAATAGCCACTTAATTATAAACTTATCCTAGAGGTGATAAATAGATACATAGATACATTTTGTGAAACAAAAATCCTCCACTAAATAGAAATGTATTATAAATTTCAATGTATAAAAATCCCTGGAGTCTAAGGCATTATCTTTGTATAAGTGGAAAAATCTCATTTCGTTTGGGAGACTGATTTAAGGCCTGAGGTGGTGACTCAGTGTGTAAAGTATTTGCCACACAAGCATAAAGACCCAAGTTTGAATCTCCAGCCCTAGATGAAAGCCAGGTACCAGTGGATGAAAATATAACAGCAGTCTTTCTATGGTGAAGTGGGAGGTAAAGCAGGAGAGTCCCTAGAATAGTGGTTCTCAACTTTCCTAAAGCTGTGAACCTTTAATACTGCTCCTCATGTTGTGGTGACCCCAACCATAAAATTATTTTTCATGCTACTTCATAACTGTTTTTTGGTTACTGTAATGAACCATAATATAAATATCTATGTTTTCCAATGGTTTGGGGGGGGGGGGTCTCGACACACAGGTTGAGTATTGCTGCTCTCAGGCTAGGTAGCTTGGTTTAGGCAGCAGTGAGCAAGAAAAGAGATCAAGGTAGAGAGTGAAAATCAACACCCAAGCTTGTCCTCTAACCTCCACACTTATATCATGCAAGTGTATGAACATAGGAAACAGACAGACATGACTGATATAGATCTACTGAGGAGTTTCTGAGGCAGTAACTTAAGCAGGGCAGGAGTGTGCAGGCAGGACCTGAAGCAGAGGCTATGGAGAATGCAGCTTGCTGGGTTTTTCAGATGGCTTTTCTATGAAACTCAGGACCACCTGCCCAACTGTGACACTGTCCACAGTGGGCCAGGCTCGCCATCATCAATTATTGTTCAAAAATGCTTTATAGACTGGTCTACTAATTTGATGGAGGTGCAATCTCAATTGAGCCCATAATTCTCAGATGCCTCTAGCTTGTGCCAAGTTGGTGAAACATAACCAGCAGAAACAGTAATGTTATGAATATGGAAGTCAGTTGCCTCAGGAGTAAGGGTGGGGTGAAGTGGGACACTTGTGAGGACATATAAAGGAAAGGAGTCACTTTGTTTTCTTTCTTTTATAGTCTTTCTTCCTCCCCTTTCTCCGTTTCTGCATTCTTCCTTCTGCTCAACAATCCATCCCTCCCTTACTCCACCTTCCTTCCACTCCCTCAATTCCGCTCTCCCTTGTTTCGTCCTCCCTCCCTTAATTTTCTCCCCATTATACTCCTTTTCTTTCTCCTTCCATTCTTTTTTTCACTCCCTATCTGTTACTCTCTTTTATTCCTTTTCCTTCTCCCTCTCTTTCTCTTTCCTTTTTTCTGTCTTTTTCTTCCTCCATCTACCTCCTTCCCCCTCTTTTCTTTTGCATGAACTTAGCATTGATATTCTAGCAGTAGATATCTTGGGAACTTGCTATCATAACCCTACACAGACAATGGAATATGCAAATTATTCGACTTGAAGATATTTTGAAATTAAGGAAACATGAAATTTTTCTCTTCACAAGACTTAAATAGGTTCATCTAGATGTGAAAAGTCTCATGGGAGAAAAGTACCAGTCTCCTGACCATTTTAATATAAACATGACCGATAATTTGTATTATGGATTCATTCAAAACTATATGGGGCATGTTAATGTCATAGAACATGTACCATATCTCATCTCATGTGATCCTATTCTGTGTTTGGTACATAGAACTTTGAGAAATGTTCGGTGACTTTTACCACTTTTCTGAGCCAACACATGAATCCAAGTAGCAATGTACATTGAGTACCTGCCATTTCTATCCCAGGTACTCTATCCCAGGCAGAGTGATGCCATTGTCTTTGAGGGTTCTCATGAAATGAGAACTGTGAGCTCAGTAGTATGCAATGAACATCAGCATATTCCATCTTAGAGATGGAACTATGAGAACTCATGGGTTAATTCCAATTTTCTGCTTTCTGTAGCAAGAATTCTTTATTATTATTATTGGATATTTTCTTTATTTACTTTTCACATTTATACCCTTTAAAGGTCTCCCCTCCGGAAGCTCCTATCCCATTCCTCCTCCCCCTGCCTCGATGAGGGCATCCCACCCACCCACCCACCCACTCCTTCCTTCGTGCCCTGGCATCCCTGACACTGGGGCATCAGAATCCCCTCAGGCCCAAGGGCCTCTCCAACAAGGCCGTCCTCTCCCACATATGTGACCAGAGCCACAGGTCCCTCCATGTGTACTCTTTGTTTGGTGGTCAAGTTCCCAGGAACTCTGGGGGTGGGTGCAGTGTCTGGCTTGTTGAAACTGTTGCTCTCCCATGTGGCTGCAAAGCCCTTCAGCTCCTTCAGTCCCTTCTCCAACTCCTCTATCAGGCATCCGTGCTCAGTCCAAAGTTTGGCTGCCTGCATCCACCTCTGTTTTTGTTAGGCTCTGGCAGAGCCTCTCAGGAGATAGCCATATCAGACTCCCATCAGCGAGCACTTCCTGGCATCCTCATCTGCAATAGTGTCCGGGTTTGGTGACTGTATATGGGATAGATCCCCAGGTGGGGCAGTCTCTGGATGGTCTTTCCTTCAGTCTCGGCTCCACACTTTGTCTCCATATTTACTCCTGTGAGTGTTTTGTTCACCATTCTAAGAAGCACTGAAGCACCCATACTTTGGTCTTCCTTCTTCTTGAGCTTCATATGGTCTATAAATTGTGTCTTGGTTATTCTTAACTTTTGGGCTAATATTTACTTATCAGTGAATGCATATGATGTGTGTTCTTTTGTGACTGGATTACCTCACTCAGGATAGATCCATCCATTTGCCTAAGAATTTCGTGAAATCATTGTTTTTAATAGTTGAGTAGTACTCGATTGTATAGATGTCCCACAATTTCTGTATCCATTCCTGTTTTGAGGGATATCGGGGTTGTTTTCAGTTTCTGTCTATTATAAATAAGGCTGCTATGAACATAGTAGAGCATGTTTCCTTATTACATGTTGGAGTATCTTCTGGGTATATTCCCAGAAGTGATATAACTAGGTCCTCAGGTAGTACTATGTACAGTTTTCTGAGGAACCGCCAGACTGATTTCCAGAGTGGTTGCACCAGCTTGTAATCCCACCAGCAATGGAAGAGTATTCCTCTTTCTCCACATCCTCATCAGCTTTTGCTGTCACCTGAGTTTTTGATCTTAGCCATTCTGACTGGTGTGAGATGGAATCTCAGGGTTATTTTGATTTGTATTTCCCTGATGACTAAGGATGTCGAACATTCCTTTAGGTGCATCTTGTCCATTTGAGTTTCCTCAGTTGAGAATTCTTCATTTAGCTCTGTTCCCCATTTTTTAATAAGGTATTTGGTACTCTAGGGCTTAACTTCTTGAGTTCCTTGTATTAGATATTAGCCCTGTATTGGGTGTAGGATTGGTAAAGATCTTTATCCAATCTGTTGGTTCCTGTTTTATCTTATTGACAGTGTCCTATGCCTTACAGAGGCTTTGCAATTTTATGAGGTCCCTTCTTTTTCCTGAAACAGGGTCTAAAGTAGCTCAGGATGGTTGTGAATTTTTCATTATACTGTCTCCTCTCCGAAGTTCTGGGATTACACAGTATATTTTACCACATTTGTCTTATGACAGACACTTATATAAAAAGTCTCTGAAGATAACTGAATTAAAACAGTTGTTTATGCTAATTACAACATTGTATCAACACTAGTTACTTGGTTCAAAATTGAAATTAGAGCTCTGTCTTTCTAATTTCAAGCTCCCTTCAGCAATAATTTCTTAATTGGGATTTTACATTTTTAGTTTAAACTTTCTACAATGAAAAAAGGTACTTCTCTGACTAGGTTATTTCTGGCTGAAATACTTGTGTATTAATTATTTGTATTTTCATTTGATATAGAGATATTTATTGAAGGGACTAAAATACTAAGGACATAAAGAGTTTTTACTTAAAATAATACCTGATTTTATCTTTTCAGGAAAGAAAGAAAGTGCCAGCAGATCACAGAAGCACTGTGGCTTTGAATCTATTTCCTTCAGGGGCCTGGGTTAACTTTGAGCCAAAGGAATACTTAAGAGCTGTTTGTTCAGTAGTTTGTGGATTTATATGAGCAATGAACACTTTTCCACAGCTATGATATTAAGACCACTTTCAAATCTAAATTTATTATTAATATTAGGATTTTTATTGAAGCTATATTTCAGTTATCATTACCAGTTCAAAGGTGACTCAAGGAGGAGGAATAGATATGATGGAGCTGAAAAGAATCAGAGCTTTGAAGCCGGGCGTGGTGGCGCATGCCTTTAATCCCAGCACTCGGGAGGCAGAGGCAGGTGGATTTCTGAGTTCGAGGCCAGCCTGGTCTACAGAGTGAGTTCCAGGACAGCCAGGGCTAAACAGAGAAACCCTGTCTCGAAAAACCAAAAAAAAAAAAAAAAAAAAGAATCAGAGCTTTGGGCTCTTCCTAAGATGTATGTTTCTACATTGGGAACCAGAGTCACACCACATAACTACTTTTTAAATACAATCTTACTTGAAAGTGTCACTAGTGTTTATTTGGTTCTAAGTTTCCTTGAGGGGCCTTGGTACAGTTTCAAAATTCATATATGGAATCTTAATCCTCAGTAAGGTGTGTTCAAATTAAATGTGTAACATCATTACATGACACAATTAAGTCATGTAGCTCTTGCCAAAGTGCAGTTGTGACCTTCAGAAAATCATCCTAGAGGGCTGCCTTGCCCCCTTATGTCCCCATCATGTGAGAATAAATGTACAGGGCTCAGCCCAGAAGATCATCAGAACCATGTTCATACCCAGATTTCAAGCTTCTAGCTTCCAGAACTGTTAGGAGCATGTTTCTGCTGTTCACAACCTTCTCTCTTATGGAAGTTTGGTAGAACAGCTATGCAATTTGACTCTCACCCTCCTTAGGTATAAAAGTAGCTTCATTGTTAGTATAAAGGTTCTGGCTACACTTATGATTTATAGACAGTCTGTGCATCTTATGATTCAAGTAGATCTTTCCTGGCTTACAGATGGAGAAACTGTGGTTTGGGTTATTGAAATGACAAGTCATCGGCCTTGTGGATAAAACGCAGTTCTGAGAGCTTCCGACCCCGGGAGAAGGGAAAGAATGCAATCAAAACATATTGCATAATTTGTTCTATAAAAATCAATCAATAAACACACGCCTCTATACACCCCTCCCACATTCACTCAAATAAGTGTTCGTGGAGTCTACTAAAATTCTGAAAGTACTTGAGATCTCACAAAAACCCCTCTGCAAAGATATTTCTGCGATGTGAGGAATTTATTTATTCAAGACTTCTAAACATTTCAAGGCTCTCAGTCCTGGTCATGAGGAAGGCCAGTTTGGCCTACCAAACTGAGTCCTGTCCGCTTGAACTCTGATTGCACAAACTTACGAAAGACCGGGCTGCTGCTGCTGCAGGTTCCTTGAGGTTGAATGGTTGCTGAGAAAAACTCAGATTTGGTTGTGTGTGCTACCCTTACTCTATACTTCCTCTAACATCTGGCCTTTTTTGATGGCTACCTCTCCCTCTCCCACTCTAACATGATCCCCAAGTCAACTCTCACCTCTGGATTCTTTAGTATCCTACAAGGCCCAAAGCAAAGCGGCCTAAGGCCCTTGACTTTTAGATTTAGGGATTTTCAGGTTCACGTAAATGAAGGCTATGCTTCGCAAACATGTTTCTTTTTTCTATATTATTGAGAATTGCTTTCTATCACTAGCCCCACCCAACTCCCAGATGCATCATAGGTAATGGTTAGATGTTGATTAGTTTAGCTAATTAAACATCATGAGCCTTGTTCTAGCAATGACCTGTCTAGCCCACCTTGGAAGGAGAGATAGTAAGACATTCTCATGGATTTTTATGGATTAAAAGAGCTAGAAATAAATGTACCAACATGCGTACATACATATATATGTAATATATTATATTTGGAAGGTCACATTCACATATGTGAGTGGTAGAAGTACAGGAGTGAACTGTCACAAAGCATGTGGTAACCTTAGCTGTCAGCCATCACCCTCCATCTTGTTTCAGGAAGGGTCTCTGTTATCTGCCACTGTTCTGGTCAGGCTAGATGTCCTCTGAGCTTCGAGAGCTCCCATCTCACTGGGATTTGTCCCACCACATTTGGCTTTATGTGGGTTCTAGGGATCAACACAAACTCTGTGTGTGTATTGTATGTTTATAATTACATTTGACTAAATGAGCATTAAAATATTGTTTTGAAAAATACTTAAAATGTTTCATTCAAACAGTAGTCTTCACCAATAAAAATAAAAATGTTCAATCAGGTACCCTTGTTTAGAGGAAAGATTTTTTTAAATCAATTTTACAGGAAAGTTTAAAACAACATAGCAGCATTAAAATAGGGTTAGGGTTAGAAAGAAAAAGGGGACCTGAAGATTAAGATGCTCACAGAATCTTCACATTGAGATGGGAATACATGGATAAAATCTTGTTTTAGTTTTCCTAAGTGGCTAACATTAATGATCATGATTCTTTTTTTGTTTTTTTGTTTTTTTTTAAGATTTATTTATTTTATGTATGTAAGTACACAGTTGTTCTCTTCAGACATACCAGAAAAGGGCATCAGATTCCATTACAGATGGTTATGAGCCACCATGTAGTTGCTGGGATTGAACTCAGGACCTCTGGAAGAACAGTCAGTGTGCTTAACTGTTGAGCCATTTCTCCAGCCCGATCATGATTCTTTTTATTGTCTGAATTCCTCATCCACCCTTTGTTTATACTCAAGGAGGAGAGGGGTTGTTGTTTGAAATAAAAATGCCCCCAGAAGATTAGGTACCTTAGAACCAGAGTGAGTAAAATTCAGTTCCAAAAGATGACTGCTTAAAAACTACACACAAATCACTGAAGGGGTATACTGTCCATTATTCTAGTCACAGGGGACCATTTTTTCCCCAGGACTGCCTCAGCCCATAGACACAGAGATAGCAACAAATATTTCAGTTTCTTTACTTAAATATTTCCTTCCTTCACCAGAGTTTCCTTCTTTTCCCTGCCCACACCTCTTGCTCCATTGCCTTTTCTTGGGTAGGTCTGATTGCCGCACGGGCTGTCCCTTGGCTCTCTTTCCTTCCAGAGTTCATCAACTCAGCACCACAGAGCTCCATGGCTTCTTTCTCTGCCTGCTTTTCTGCCTGTCTGTGACCATCTATAATGGTCAGTTCTATTTTTACTAGCAAGTTCTGAGCCATGGTAGCTTGTGATGAGATCATCTTTTTATGCTTTTGGCTGCTTGTATCACTTCTCAGTTCCATAAAGAAATGGTAAGTGTAATAGATTCTCAATTTGCAAGGCTGGGTGTCCACATTACTCTCAAATACCTTGAGGTTTCTTGCCATTTTCCTTCCCTTAGTCAACACAGTCTTTGAGGGATGTCCTTTACTGTAGTGAACCAAGCCATCCCCTCTTTAAGGTTAAGAGTCCCCATCCTCTTGAATGTATCATAACCTTCACACTGACAAAAATCTGCAATTCCCTCCCACAGGACTTTGAACTTCTTCTTATTCAAATTAAGTCTACAGAAACATTTGTGAATCATTCAACATTAGGAGAATGTTTGCTTCATTACCCTTGTTTGAGATTGGGTCTCACCATGTAGCCTTAGCTGGACTGGAAATCACTACAGAGTTTGAGCTGGGTTTAAATTCATACAGTTTCTGCTTTCTCCTCTCCAGTGCTCAGATTACATCCATCATACTTCATCATGCTTGGCTTCATCATCTTCAATTTTTCTTTTATTACATTTATGTGTGTGTTCACACACATGCCACAGTGTATCTGTGGAGGTCTGAGAGGAATTTTGTGCCTTTTGCTATGTGTTAAGAAGAAATTGAATTCAGGTCCTTGATCTTGACAGCAAATGCCTTTTCCGCTTGAACCATCTTTCTGGCCATTTCACTTTTAAAAACTGAAATGGCATATCTATCTTAAACATATCATAAAAACACAAGCCATTTGCTAGCATAGTTGAGTAACTCTTATCATCTTTGTTTTCCTCCCTGTCTTTATGTACCAAAATATGAATACACAAAAAAATCATACCTATAGAGAGAAGGTAATATGTAAAAACAAACAAACAAACAAAAGGCAGTCATCTATAAACACATGAGAGCCTTTTGGCTTTTCAGCATACAAATTTATTGGTTGCATGTCAGTATAATTAAATATGAGATAAACAAGATACTGGGCTTTCCAAGAGTCATTAAACAGCATCTCCCTCAAAGCTGGAAATATGTTTACTCAACACACAGGAGAGTCATTTGCTCATGTGATTAGCGAATAGGGTTTGTCAGGAAAATTACTTATGGTAGTAAATAAGATTTCAAACAATCTTGTGTTAGGAAAGCCTAGTCAACATGCAAAAAGAACTCCTAGACGCTGCCCTAGAAGCTGCCCTGGCATCCAAAGGCAAAATGAGCAGCACTTGGTGGCATTGTCTTTGGGGTTCCTTAAGACTTTAGGCGTGAGGTTTACAAGGCCTTCTGAAATGTGATGCACAGTTCTGAGTATATTTATCCTTGTATGAAGTAAGTCCACAGGTTTTAGTATGTTAGGAGTGCTGCTCTCTAGCTCTGGATCTATGAACACACAGTCAATCTCCTCAATGCCTTGTGTACATTGTGCCATTTGTCATTTGCTGTGTTTACTGTTTCTCTGTGAAAATAAGAGGGTTCACATAATACCAGTTCTCCAAGCTGCCAGAGCTCTCCATTCTAGATTTCCTTAAATCAGTTTTAATGGTGAGGAATAATTCTTTATCAAACAGCATATGCTTTATGATATGTAGGCATTAGTTATACATTAGACACCTTACAGAGAGTCTTCTATATCAAACCCTTGAAGGATCCAAAGCTTCAACTATTATTTCTATTATTATTCTTATGTAGCAATAGAATCATTATTATTATTATTATTATTATTATTATCATTATTGGTGTTGTTGTTATCCTTGTTGCCATGATTATATCTTCAAAATGGTTGTTTTCTGTAAAATCAGGTTTGCTAACTTGAGTACTTTATACATAGTATTAACCTTAGTATATTGTACATAATAGGATCACAATAGACTTAATCTTTGTAGCACACTGAAGCCAATGCATGACTAAGAAAACCAAGCAAGGCTAATAAATTCTTTTCTCTTACTGACTTGGCTCCTCATAGACACTCAACATTTCTTTCCTTCCTCACCCTCTGCTATTCTCACCAGAGGAGTCCAACTTTGCCCCTTCATCCATTCTCTTATTTACCTAGCCATGTCTTTGCTAAATTATCTTTCAACCCAGGATTACAGTACATTTTGTCTCCTTCTTGGTCATGAACTCTATTACAGTTCTGTTAAATATTTATATATTAGAGAAACAATAATTGATTCTCTTCGTGCTCACAAAGAGAAAGCTCCTCCTTCAGAGGAACCTCTAAAGTTAGTGAAAGTGTAGGACACTTGAGAAACACTAAAGAAGAAAATTTTCTTCCATGTTTATTAAATGTTTGGGAAATAAGCCTGCTTGTAGAAAGGCTTGTGTCACCAACTTATAGGAGGGTCTAACTTTATGGTTCAGCACAGTTGGCTTGGGGACTTTGGGGATAGCATCTGTTCCTACTGTGTCTGCCCATGGCCACATCCCTGGCTTTCTTTCTGTCAATGTTATTCAATGTCACGATCATTTATTTATTTATTTATTTTTTAGTGTATAGTCTTACCTGATCTTCTGGTATAGCTATTTTATCCCATATAAACAAACAAACAAACAAACAAACAAATTACCTTAAGATGTATCTAAAATAGGATGGCCCATGAGTAAGGATAAGAAAGTTCCTTCATTGTTATCTCACTTTTTTCAGTATTAGGGATTGAACCCAGGGTCTTGAACATGGTAGGCAAGTGCCCTATTATTGACTTACAGTTCAGCCTGTTCTTCATCTCTTTCTCTCTGTCTCTCTCTCTCTTTGTTTATCTCTTTCTCTCTGTTTCTCTGTCTCTCTGTCTGTCTGTCTCTCTCTCTCTTCTTGCTTCTTGCTTTTGTTGAGGCTGGGTCTTGCTAAGTTCCTCAAACCAGTTTTGAGCTCACTCTGTATCCCAAGCAGGCATTGAGACACTCCTGAGTAAACTAGGTTATAGGTCAGTACCATAAGCCCACTCTACTTCCCTTTACCTGACACAGAGATATTAACTGTGGTCCTCCCACCTCTCTTCTTTCAGTATCTGGGAAGCCAAGGAACTAAAAAATTTCCACAACCTACAGAATAACACTGCTTCTCTCTGTTCCAGACATTGTGGTTGTGTCTATTCTGCCCCTACAGCCTCAAATCACTGCCTTCTAATGCTTCAGATCTTAGCTGACATTTTGCTTCAAATCTTTTTTTTTTTTTTTTTTTTTTTTTTTTTTTTTTTACTCCCTGGCTTGTTTGAGACCTTCCCTAGTCCTCAGCACATTGTTTCTTTTATCTGTTTGTATTGGTTCTTCAAATAAGCTGTATGTGTTTGGGGAGAGAAACAGGAATGAATAGTCTTTGCTGTGGATGTCACTACTCATACTTGAAAAATCTGTGCAAATGGCCAAATACAAGGAGATGTTCAGAGTATTGTAAAAGTTATATATGGCTCTGCAAATCATGATGCAATTCTAAAGAAAAGAGGACAATGTTCCTTTACTATTTTTAAAAATAATTCAGCTTAGTGGAGTGATCAGACATGATTAAAATACATTGTGTGAAAATTTCAAAGAATTAATAAAATATTGCATTAAAATAATTCATCTTACAATTAGAATTAGGTGTCTATCTTTTTACTGTTGATAGTTTTACTTTTGTTGCACAATTTTGAGATTATCAGTGAATAATATTAGCCCCTATGGAATTATAATAAAGGGTTTGTCTCATTTAACCCAGGATGTCACTCTTCCTTCTCAATGTTTTCATATTCTTCTAACTCATTCTTTTCCCCTCTATTGTTAGTTGGAAGTTACTTGTATGCAAATCTTTGATTCATTTGGGCT
The DNA here is from genome assembly GCF_900095145.1 of Mus pahari. Taxonomy (NCBI): domain Eukaryota; kingdom Metazoa; phylum Chordata; class Mammalia; order Rodentia; family Muridae; genus Mus; species Mus pahari. Next base: position 2,739,129 of record NC_034599.1, on the reverse strand, counting down.
TTAATCTTTTGAGATTCTTAATGGGTCCACTTGAGGTTAATTGACTATAGGAGTAAGATTTAAGGGACTGCTCTAATAAAGTTGCTTTTAAAACAGTTTTAAAAAGTGTTAATAGTGGATTTTAACATATTTCAATATATGAAATACACCAAACCTTATTAACAGGACAAAAAGGTTTGAGTTACTTTCCAAAGACCATTCATTTTTAATTAAAATAATTTCTTACTATTAAACACACATGTGTAAATACTATACCATAAGATTTAAAGTTCTTGTATTTACTATAACATGCAATAAAATATTTCTTCCTTGGATGAAGAAAGTTAAATATGTTCAGAGTACACAAGTATGCACATGTACACTTACATGTGTGCACACATTCCACATCTTCATGTACATATACACTCTACAGAATGCAATACACATTCATAATATATACACTAACAAGAACAGGTTCCCATACCACCTGATCTGATAGTAATACCATTGATGGTAACTATAATAACACATATCTGAGTGATTAGTATATTCAATGCAGAATGTCTTATGAAAACTACTTAATTCAATCATCAAAACTTATGTCATAAACATCATTTTCATTGTGGAGTTGAGGAAACTGAAGCTAGAAATAGCAGAGCTGAAATTCATAGACATACATCATCCTGCCTAACTCTGCCCACAAACAACACCATGTACAGTGATATACTTATGAACGTTGTAATGGTTTTCCTAACCATGCACCCCATTTTGTTCACACCACCACAATTTAGATTGAAGTTGGGCAGGCCTCATTTATTTAGAGAGTTACATCTGGTACATGCTTGATAGCAAAATACATTCTGCTTAATTATGCCCCCTGAAGCCATCTATTCTCCCCAGTGCAGGGAAATGAGGAGAAAGACAGTGCAAGGAAGTAGAACAATGTAGTTCTTTACTGAGTCACAGTTTCTCAGAGAAGAGTCACTTCTACAAGCCCTCTGGTACAGGACCCTGTGTAGAGTACATGTGGGAGTAAATGTTTGTACTACTCCTTTTTTTTTTTTTTTTTTTTAGGAGAGGAAAGGGTTTATTTCATCTTATATCTTACAGTACATTATGAATGATAGTCAGGACAGGAAATCAAACATGAACTTGGAGGCAGGCATTGAAAAAGAGGTCATGAAGGAATAGAATTACTATCTTGTGCCAACTGATTTCTTATTCCAGCTGTTCAGAAATGACACTTGGAATAGTAAATCATCTGTTAAGAAAATATTCAATAATCTTTTGCCTAGTAGACAATCTGATGGAGACATTTTCTCAACTGAAGTTTCCTTTTTCAGTTTGACTCCTGTTAGACTATATTTGATTAAAAAAAAAAAAAAGAATAAGAGAAAGAAAGATCAAAAGAAAAAGAAAGAAAGAAAGAAAGAAAGAAAGAAAGAAAGAAAGAAGGAAGGAAGGAAGGAAGGAAGGAAGGAAGGAAGGAAGGAAAGAAGGAAGAAAAGGAAGAAAGATTTTTCTAAAGATTATTGAGCACTGACTATGTAGGTATTGAGAGAAGCAATAGCACCCTTCTAAAATCTTATAACTCCAGTGTTAAAAACCTTGTTCAGTCTCACACGATCAGCATCAGTGTAAGTCGCCTCCAATATGAAGCAGCACTCACTGAATAACTGCTCGCTGGTCTGCTCTGAAAGAGAACTATGACTGGTGCTGGGGAGAAAGGCAGAGGACTGAATCCTAAGCACATTAAATAAAGCTTATGTGGAAGATTCATTCCCAACACAAACCACATTACTTCAATGTCACCCATTTGTCCTCCATAATCTGATACAATAAAGTTTGATTAAGTATAACTTGGACATTTAAAAATATATGCAAATGGGATGTGTAGATTGAATTCCAGTTCATTGAGTCTTTAGATCCCCAGGAACCTACCACATGCAGCCTCTGAAGAAGTGTGTGTGAAGGTATACCCTGGTGAACAGTCACTGAGGAAGGAAGACAGAGACACCAGATAGGAGGTACAAATCAGAAAGTTGGAGCTATGAAGGACACCACTGCTTTTCCTCAAAGCTATTTGCCACTTCACAGGGGTGTGCTGCCTCCTTGAAAGCAATTTCTAAGGCTCAAGTTTCTAGGATGCCTACTGTTATTTAAATAAGAGGATACAAAACAGCTTCATTTAGCCTCAGAAATGCTTGCATCCTGACAATTACTATTTAACTATGCTTGCTAGCAGCTGAATACATTAAACCCACATCTTCCTATTAACTTACATCTAGGTTCACTTACTGCTTCAAATTATGCTTTACAAAGTCTCTCCAAGTAAAATACACATAGAAATAAAATGTTTTTTCTACACACCATGTTCAAGACACATGAGACATTCTATACTTAGTGAAAAAAAAAATCAGACAGAAGAATTCTGTTAAAAAGCCACCGGTCTAAAGTTTCTAGATTCCTAGACACTGAACTTATTTTGCCGTTGGCAATCTCTAAACTCTTTGGCCCCAGTTGTCCATATTAGTGGAAGAAACTTGATCCAAAAGGCGGCACCTCAGTGAACTGACTGAGAGAGCAATAGGAAAAATACAACAGCCCTATGCATATTTCCATTTCTTTATGTAGTTTTCTGTAGAAATCGAGATAAATGAAGGGGCTAATGTGCCACAATTGACATCACACCATGAAGACTGTCTGTTGGAAGCACAAAGGTCTTTGTGCCCATAGATCACATATTAATCTCACAGGATTTTCTCTTCAGAGGAGGAAATGAAGGCTGGGAGTAAATGTTGGTAATGACCTGATGACATTTACTATTCCTAGAACCAGACCTCCAGCAAATGCTCATGATCTCTCCTCCTTGACTTTTATATTCTGCTTTGTTTCTCAGTCAATAGAACCTATCCTTAGGGGAGCTGTCACGTGGAATGAGTACCTGCTAATATCTACAGTATCTCAGTCAGCGACCACATCACAGCGACCATATCAGATCATAGGTGCTTGTGCTATAGAATCCATCTTTGTGGTCACATGTACTTTGAGTTGAGTTTTGATGTAATTATGTCTTCATGTGCACTGGGATTTTATTACACCAGGAAACATTTTTTTTCCAAAATTGAATTGTATATAAATATGCTAAAAAATAAATTTCCTGGTGTTAGACTCTTGAAGATTTAACCAGCACTTACTAAGTTGGGTTAAACTGAGTTTCCTTCTTTTCTTTCATGGTTCAATCCCTGTGATACTTTTGGGAACCAACACAGCTAATACCCAATTAACATTGGCTAGAGAAAGAACAGAGTCTGTATTATAAACCCTAATATCTCACATTATTGCACTCATTATTTGGCAAGATCATATTTGTATTACATAGTTGTTTTACCTTAGCAACAGTGGTATGAGAAATGAGATATTTTATGGCCTGGGGAGATGACTCTGTGGATAAACTGCTTGCTGTGCAAATATAAGTATCTGAGTTCAGATCCCTTGCCTTCACATATAAGCCAATCATGCTGGTATGAACAGTTCTGGGGAGACTTAGAGACAGGCGAATCTTGGAGAGCTGCTGAACAGTCAGTATATGCCAAACAGGTAACAGATTTCAATCAAAGAAACAAAAAGCCCTCTTCCAGGTATGAGATGTATTGTGTCAAGGTTTTGGGTTTGGGGACAGGGAGGCATCTCTATCCCCCATTTGGGTCTACCCAAATAATACAGACTATGTTTTTGGTTTCCCACTAGAACTAGGTAATAAGGCAATGTTCCTGAAGATATCACACACATTCTTATAAACATGGAGAAATGAAACTGACACCGACCTAGAAGCTTCCCCCACTGTTTGCTAGCTTTCACAGTGCAAAAGGTGTTTTGCAGGATGCTGAGGGAGAAAATCCATCTTCCCTATGGATGCCATTTTGAGACTATGTTCTACTTGACACTCGTCTTTTATCTAAATAAATGGATGAGAAATGAAGACATATGACCATGTGTGGAAAGCTTGGCAAATGAAAGAGATCATAAATAAGGTGCAACCCCTAGCTGAGGTACTGCTAACAATTGATGGGGGAGACAGTTCTTTTTAGTGGTGTAGCTCAGAGGAGGTTGTGCAGTGGATAATGTGCCACACCCATGACCATATGTGCAGCAGTAATGAATATGTGCAGTAGTAATGAAGTTCAGTGAAGTGTAGCAGGGAGGGGAGAGTGTAGAAGAAGGAAGAGAGAGAGAGAGCAAGAGCAAGAGAGAGCATCTTGGGGGTTATTCAGGAGTAGTTGAAGAGGAAACTAGGGATGTATATGACTTAATTACCCCATATTCATGTATGAAATTATCAAAGAATAAGTAAAAATCTAAAACGTATGGTTGAGAAATTAACATATATCTCCTAAAGTACCTACATGGGCAAGTACACCTCCACAAGTGTGCATATACATGCACACAATAAATAAGTAAGTAAATAAATAAAAAAAGAAAGAAATAGAAATAACCTGTCTCTGACTTATGGACAATTCGTAATCATGGACATAGCATCACAGAAGGTACATACCCTAGAGTAGCAGTCCTTGATATTTTAAGAGAAAAAAGATCTTTTGCTTAGCCCGTCTGCCCATCACCAGTTGAATTTGCCAAGTTTATTTTGCCTGCAAACAATTGCGAGCAGATGTGTCACTGAGTATATACATTAAAGGGAAAGAAAAGGAGAAACTAAGCACTCACTCTTAATTTCGATGCTTCACAGCACCACAAAGTCTCCAATAATGTTAAGCATGATGGATGAATTGTTTCCAAATTAAATCTTGAACCAGTGTCAGTTTATGCTAGTTTTTCATTGCAGAACAATCAAGAAAACATTATATGATAAAACAGCAAGACATTTTTCTTTTCTAAATTCAATTCAAACAGAAAAGACAAAAAGACCCAACAAATGGATACCATTTAGAGACTATGTTCAACTCGACACTCATCTTTTACGCTAGATGAATGGATAAGAAATCAAGATTCATGACCATGTGTGGCCCAACAGCTAGGATTAACTTAGATTCTAGCCCACTATGAGGCTGAATATTTCCAAACACTCAGAACCATTTGATGTTGGAAATGGCTGTTAAGAGGTTTAGATAGAACTAGAACACCAGTTATAAGTAGGCATGAGTGTATCAAACAGGATTCAGATTATTGAGGCCAAAGTAGGACTTTATGGTCTTTAAGATGCTTACTAATCCTCAATCTCTTGGTCAGCAACATGGGCCCTTCTCAACTCTTGGGCATTATTTAAGCTAAAATCAGCAGGATTTTAATTCTATGATAAAATTTGTGAAAAACTTTTCAAACCAAAGGGAGAAATATTTTGTTCTCTGTTTTAACTCTTAAAACATGTTTAATGCACACACACACACACCACCACCACCACCACCACCACCATCACCACCACCACCGCCACCCATTTGGCTCTATATACTTACCTTGCTTTGGTTGAAATTATACTATAGACTCCTACTTCTATCTTCTAATTTCCCTTCAAAAGTCATGCCCTTAAGTTTGACATACTAGATCCACTGATTTTCCTTACAAACACAGACATTCTTTAAGAGTCTTTCCAGAGGAAGAAATACACATGCAATAAGGAACTACATTATCCTTATAGTACTGTGTTTAATCACAGAAAATGATCCTTACGCTCTATGAAGCCAGGGTGGGTTAGCTACTCACCACAAATGAATAATAAATCTTGAACCCAGGTTTTGCCACAAAGTAGTCATCAGACTTAAACGTGATTTTAATCTGGTTTGTTCTTGAAGTTATCCTTGGAGGGATCTCCTTGTGGCCACACCATCTTCCTCTGACTACAGTGCTGCTTTCGGAGACATCTTCAACTTCCACAAAGTCATACCTAGAAAGTGTGAGACTTTATTAATGGTTTTAGTAAAGTTGACTTTAGCTGCTGAAAAATTAAGACTTACACATGATATCTTATGACTTTCCAACTAACTGAAGACAAGAACCTATACAAATGTGTGAAACCCAAAAACTAGTTTAGGCAATGTTTGTCAAATTTGAAATTCAACAATCTATCCTGAGAGAATATTGACTTCCTCCATTATGACAATTACAATGCCCTATATAATTAAAAAGAACTTTCAGAACATGATCCTTAGAATGTTTTCTGGGAAAAACAAATAGCTGTCATCTACTAACATATTTTAAAGAAAGGTTGAGATGCATGTCCCAGTAGTTACCGTAGGAGGTTGCAAAACACTTTTCATTTTGAATCAATTTGCTCACCAAGGCTTTTTTGAGAATTACATGATTGACATCTTCATAGACCAAGGAGTCTCTTTTCTTTAAAAATTGTCTTTTAGAATGACCACATGATTACACATGACTTTTTTCTTTCAGAAAGAAAGGCATATAATATAAAGGACTATATGTGTTAATCAGTAACTGCTGGTTGGTTACAACAGGGAGTGAATGAGTTCTACATTAACACAGGACCATTCTTCACAGAAACACAGAACCCCATGACCCTAAGCAACAGCACATACCCACTTATTATTCTGTGTACTCATTTGATCACTGTGGTCCCTTCACCCATTCTAACAAAATGCCATCAGTGACATACTTACATTCTTTATAGAGCATTTATTTTATCCTAGAATCATGTCCTGGGTCTTTCTACAAGATCCATTAAACAATCTGTCATTCAGTTGATCAATATTCTTACTCCCTATCTCCACCTTTCCCCAAGTGACTTCAGGTGTTAAAGTCACAAGCAAGTGTCATCACTCCAGTGAAAAGAGGCTCATAAGTCTCACGTGTTTATTTATTTTTTCCAATTAGGATTACTAGAAGGAAGAGGTACAAGGAACATACAGTCTGAATGTTCAGAACAAAACTTAGGAAGAGCAATATAAAGGACAGTTAGAAATAATAATATGCTGACTAAATATCCCTACAGCGATTTATGAGGCCCTTATGTCCTTTGCCTCAGTTTCTCTACGGAAAAAATAAGAAGTTTATATAATTTTACCAGCTAGATATCTCCTGAGTGCCGTGTCAATTAATTATTTGATGTTTATATGGCTGGAAGGTAAGAAACACTGAGAAAGATTCATTAATAAGGTATTGCAATATACATAGCAGCAAGGTTAGGGGCAGATGGTAAGAAATCTATTGCATTTTATTTTTTATATGTGTAAATCATATATAGTGGACAAAAATGAATCTATTTGAAAGATTTTTTAATAACACTAGGTCACTCTTGTTTTTAAAAATTGCAGTGTAATTTTACATTGAGTAAATGCATCCCAGACTGGGGAGAACCAGGGGACTGGGCTCTGATTTATATCCTTTATCTTCTTATCATTCTACTTCATCTTGGAAAATTCAAGAAACAACTTGAATTGATGAAAGGTCCAGAAATAACCCAGCCTAATATATGTTTGAATATTGTCTAGTGCCACACCCACTCTAGTGGTGACTCACAACAGGTCTGAAAATCTGGACGGGAGTCCTGAGAAAAAGAGTCTCAAGGAGACTCAGCCTCCTGGATTCCTGGCATTTCCAAATATCTATATACACGAACCCTATCCGAATGTTAATATGGTGTAAAGATTGAATTTTTACCATGGGTAAAGTTTCCACCAGTGTTCCAAAGTCCTAAAAGATTCCTTAAAGCCAGGAGCTCAGGAATTCAGTGAGAAGGTTACCTAGTCATTAACATTCTAATTCACTTCTAATAAAGACCAGTGATAAGAATTAAGCATTACAAACAACAGAGCCAAGCTCAGGACAAAGCTTACCAAGGCCTAGGAAATTGGGGGGTTGTGGTATTGCATTAGCAGAACCCCCCTAAAACAGGTTTTCTGCTAGGCCCAAAGGAACAGCATAATCAAGGATTTACTGGGGACCCCTGTCAGTGGGGTTTAACTATTGACTAGCCTTGCACCTGGCTTCCTCCTCAAGCTGCCTGATCCCACCCCCTGGTCTTTTCATGTATTCAATTCTTTGTCTTGTGTCATTGTATCTGAGGATGTATCCTGCCCCGCTTTTCTTGTTTGTTCTGTATTAATAATGTGGTGCTCATTTTAATCAACACATTCAGTTTTACACCCTCTCTCATGTGAACTGTCTGTCACTCATTCGCCGAATCCTCGCTCGCTCCCCTGCAACAAAGAGACCCAGTTCCACGCAGATCGGAACCTGAGTGAGGTCTGTCTGTGACAGTCTAGGATCAAAATCCTAGTTCACCGGTGGTTTCCTTTCTGTGATACGAAAACACGTATCTGGTCCTGGCCTTTAGCGCTATGCTACCATCTCTGGAGTTTTCAAGTGACAGAAGAAGAGATTCATTTGTTATTCAGCACAGTTTATGACAGTGATGAACTTTCAATGATACCCCAGAGCACTTCAAGATGGAGGCAGCACCCACAGAAAGATCAAAGAATGATTATAAGTTTAGAATTTCAGTTCCAGGAGTACTAAAGAAGAGAGGGTCTGGAGACTGCATTTTCTCACCATCCATACTGATCAGTCACATAAGCCACTCTTTACAATCTCCTTAACTTCTGGATTGGTGTACACATTTGGAGACAGTGCTCTTTCCATGTATTTTACTCTGTTTAACTCTTCAGTGTGAATTTCTTGAGCTATGTCCTTTATACTAAACTGCTAAATAGTTAAGTCAAGGCCTTCTGTGATTTTTGTAAGCCATGATATCAATTCTTCAAAGCTTAGGAGAGGTTGTGGGCCTGATTACAGTTGATGGGAGAGCAGAAGATGGGAGAGCTGAGACATGGACCTGGCATTCAACAAAGGGGAGACTCATGGAACTGAACTCTTGTCCTGTAGAGTTGGATGCAAAGTCCAAGTGACTATGCAGAATTAAATTGAAATGTAGGACACTCAGCAGATGTTAAAGAATATTTAGCAGTGGAAAAATAAAATTTCCAACCTCACATATTTGGTGTTTATAACAATACACAATTGTTAACTTGATGAGGTTCAGAATCATTAGGGATAGAGGTCTCTAGGCAAACATGTGGGAAAGTATCTCTATCAGGTTAGTTAAGGTAAGAAACACCTTCATTGCAGAGGCCACACCCTTGTCCTAGGTCATGGGTTGAATAATAGCAAGAAAGTTAGCTGAGTACCAGCATGCATCAATCCCCATTTCTTGACTGGCCTTGCAATGTGTCTTAGTCAGGGTTTCTATTCCTGCACAAACATCATGACCAAGAAGTAGTTGGGGAGGAAAGGGTTTTTTCAGATTACACTTCCATACAGCTGTTCATCACCAAGGAAGTCAGGACTGGAACTCAAGCAGGTCATGAAGCAGGAGCTGATGCAGAGGCCATGGAGGGATGTTCTTTACTGGCTTGCTTCCTCTGGTTTGCTCAGCTTGCTTTCTTATAGAACCCAAGACTACCAGCCCAGAGATGGTCCCACTCACAAGGGGCCCTTCCCCCTTGATCACTAATTGAGAAAATGCCTTACAGCTGGATCTCATGGAGGCATTTCCTCAACTGAAGTTCCTTTCTCTGTGATAACTCCAGCTTGTGTCAAGTTGGCCCAAAACTAGCCAGTATACAATGTCATCAGCTGTTTTAACTCCCTTGATATGATAGACTGCACCTTTGAACTGTAAGCCAAAATGAACCCTTTTCCCCATGAGTTGCTACTGTCAGGGTATTTTACCACAACAGCTCTAAAGGAAGCTAAGACAATGTCAGATATATTCTACATGGAAACAGATTACACCACCACTCTTGTTATTACCTTTAACATTTTTAATAGCGCCTTATTTTCTCTGTTTTTGTCTTTTTCCTCCCTCTTTTGTCAGCAAAACAACGATTTAGTTCTCTCTTTCAAGGTTAAAAAGACACAAGATCAGCTTTAGTTCGTTCTCATTGTAAATATTAACTAGCTTTCCATGCGCGTATTTGTCTCTGCTTTCTGGCATACATTACCCTCTATGGTCCTAGAAAATAATAGTCAATGCTGTTATTTTCTGGGGAAAAAAAACAGCAGCATAATAAAAACTGTCAGTATAATAAATATGCAACAAAGGAAAACCGAATCGGATGCACCCCCTTTTATTATTCAAAGAAAAATAAACTGTGGAAGGGATTTAGTAGTTCAGAAGTTCATTGGCAATGCAGAAAGAGTACAGCCAGTAAAGCACAAAAGGGAAAAAAGTTCTCCCCAAGTCTCCTGCAGGGTAATTAAGGGAGCCAACTAGTCAAAGAACAGAGGCCTGGACTCTCTGATAAGCATGCTAATGAGGAAGGGTGATTAGCCTGCTTTCATCTTCTCTCCCATCAGGAAACACATCAGAAGAGCACATAGATCCTGAGGTTGTCTCTGCTTCCTTCTGCCTATTTAGGAAGTGTCAGGAAGTCCCTGACCTGGTTCTCTGTCACTATCTCTTGTCATGGTTTACAGTTGCCTCAAGTGCTGAAGCAAGAAGGGGCTTTGCTCTCTGTGCTGGTGGCAGACATTCACCAGAGTTACATACAGTATGCAGCTCTGGGGGACCTGAATTAGATGCATATACATCCTCACAAAGGTTTTTCTGGGCCTTGGAAATGCTCAGAGTCCCAGAATGCATTTTTTTTTTTCAGGGAAACACACAACTTTGACTGAGGGAAGTGTACATTTTTGTGGGTCTTCTGCAGGACCAGCATAACACCTTTTAAAAAGGATGGCCATGGTGATTGTTAATACTGATTAAAAACCTGAAAAAATCTAGAACCATCCAGGAGACAAGCTTTTGGCCACTCTTGTGGAAGATAATCTTTATCAGGTTAGTTTGAATGGGAAGACCTACCCTAAAAGATGATGATATCGTTCTCTAAGCTAGGGTCTTAACCTTCATGAAAAGGAGAGAACAGTAAGGCTACCAACATCTGTCCCTCTTTTCTTCCTGACAGCAGATACAATATGACCAGACACTACAACTGAAATAATATCCCCAAATCAGGAGCCAAAATAAACCCTTCTCCTTCAAGTTACGTGAAGTGGGAAAAGTGATTAATATAGAAACGTCTTGGGTAATTCCAACGAGTTTAAGAATATTTGAATCAATGTTTTTAATTCAAGTTCTCCCACTTTTATTAGAACACTAAAAAGAATAGTGTTCTCTTACCTACAAATGTCATTTTCTGCTTCCTCTAGTCCGAATTGATGGTCAAAGGACAGTTGTATCCGTGTTTTCTCCTGGGAATGGAGCCGCCATGTCAGAAGCAGGTTCCGTGGGTAGCTGTTTGGGAATCGAGGACTCTGCACATGGCCATTGCTTGTCACCTGAATGTTCTCCTCTCTCCGGTACAAGTCTGTGAGGTGATTGCTCTCTGTTAGTAGTCACAACTTGTAAAAATTAGTATGTTGCTCTAATTACAAGAAAACACAAAAAAGAATAATTTACAACATGTCATTTCAAAGTACTTCTTGATTTAGTTTACAAACATAAGACCAAGTGGTAGATTCAGGTCAACAACACAGTCCAAGCCCTGTTTGTATTTTGCCTGCTTTCCTGAACTCCTTACAGCTCCCAGTGCCCAGTACTTTGTAACCTTGGGGATTTTCTCTTTTACTCTTGAGAGGCAAACATAACCAATGATCTCAGAACTCAGATTCATTTAGACTGGAATCAAACCAGAGAATAACTTCAGACAGTTCATGTTTTCGCTTTACTATGTTATACAAACAATTAAATTTAACAGTATTGACTAAGGGTTCAATAAATATTGTTGAAGGAAAGAATGAAAGAGACAAATGAAGAGATTCTAATAGTGTTCAAGGGCCCCTAACAATTTGATAAATAAAAAGTTTTAAGTGATTTTTGTTTTCTATCACAAACCTAAGAACTCTCTCTTTCTGGCTTTCTCTGACTTCAACATATCTAATCTGTGTTGTATTTTCTTAATGTGTTATAACAGGGAATATATTTGGTCTTTGTATTGGGTTCTTGCGAATAGACTCCAGACTCTTGGCATTCTCAAGTGGTTAAGAAGTTCATTGTTTTCATGATGGGATTCCTGGGACTATATCTACATCTATGCTCATGGCAAAATTTATTGTGGAGTCCTTAGACAGTTTCTTGATGGGTATAAGACACTCCAGAAAGATAATGTGGTTAAAGAAGTGTTTTGTCATGGAAAATCAGACTAGAGGTGCCAAAGTCTAAGAATAAGAGAATTCAGCTGAACAGTCACTCCAAGTTGCCACAGGTTTAGGTAATCATGCCTGCATAATGAGACTAGAGTAAAATCTCTGAACACACATGCTTCCCCAGGAGATAACAGAACCAAGGAACACATGGAACCTTCCAGGACTTACCCTCTGAGTCTTACTATTTTGCCACTCCTAATTTTAGTGTTTTAGTATTAAACTTCTTATACAGTGTTTTCTTGAGTACCTGAAGGGTTGTGTACAGGGACACTTGTATCAGTAGCCAGTTGGCCAGTAGTGCAGGTATCCTGAGGTTTGGAGCAAGTGTCTGAATTGAGAGCAGTCTTGTGGGGCTTGTACATTAAATCTGTGGAATACTAAGAGAATTCAAATAACAATTGCCTTGCTGTATGGTGGTTATTATTTTCTATGTTTCAGTATTTATAGTTCTTTGCATGTTTAGGGTTTTTGAACTCCATAATTAGCAGACCTCCAACCACAGACTATTTGTGTCCTCCCACAAAGATTGCTTTGAAGCCTGTAATTCAGAGCCTGGTCAGCGAGGCTAAAGTTGCTGGTGGAAGGCCTCAAAGGTGTGGGTGCTCAAGCAGGCTGTTGAAACCTCTAAAGGGAGGATGATCAGTAGGCACTCATCTGTGCAGATGCAAAGGGAAACTTAATACACTGCAGCTTGCTTAGGCAGACTGACAAAGAAGCCAGTGTGGGATGTTGAGGTTCCCTCCCTGGATTTGGATAACAGCACTGGCTCTATAACAGACAGCCTCAAAGAGGTGGGAGACATTGTCTCAGACAGCTAGAAACATCCACCAGGTGTCCTTCTCTTCACCGCTGACATGATGTTGAAAATCACTAGCTCTCTAATTTTGTTATGAGGAACCCAGGCAAACACTGCTTCCCACACTGATATGTACTCTCATCCAATCACAATTATTCAACCAGTGCAGACAAACTATAACATAATCACAGCATCTTCAGTCCTCCTATCACTTGTTCACAACTGCTACGTTGTTTTCTTAGACTTAGTATTGTTGATGGCTTGATTTCTTGAGTGTTACTTATGTTTAATAAACAATAAAGTTATTTTGAAATACAAATTTATATCAATAATGTCAAAAGCCCTTAGATATAATGTGTCATGAATAGAAAGAACTATGTATCTTAATATATAGCTACTCAATTCTTAAATACCTATCTTAGGATTTCAGAGTCCTCATTTACGTACTAAAGCATTTAGGGGCAAGTTTGTCTTTGGTCTTATTCAGGGTGATATCTAGTGGTTACATTCATTAGGTGCATGTCTTCACAGTTACAGATGCTATGCTATATTTGGAAGATTTTATATATCATATATAAAATATACACTATATTCATATATATGATGTATAATATATAAATTCATAATATATAATACATAATATATAATATATGTATCTATATATTATCTCATCTTACATAAAAAACAAAATGGATATTTGTCACACAGTGTAAATAAGGCCCAAAGGAACACTAAGAGGCCAGTGGAAACTCTAACGGTTGTTCAGAGGCTGGGTGAACTAGAAAGACATGAATAAAAAAGATGTGCGATTGGGATAATGGCAAAGACCTGCCCATTAAAATTCACCTAGACTATGGGTTTGGAAACACCCAAGAGCCACACAACTGTCTGCATTTGATTTGAGTGCAAACAGGAAAGGCCTGGAATGAAGGAGTGGCTTATCAAAAGGAAGATCAGCCCACTGTGGGTAGCAAAGATGAATGGCAAGAAGAGTGCTGCTGAGAATCCATCATCTCCTGGGAGGAAATTGCTACAGTGGTAAGGTTCTGACAAAAAAGGATAGTGAAGCCAAATGTCAAATGGGATACATAGTAAAATACACAATGACATTTTACTATAGTAAGGACCATGCTTTACTTAAAGCATGGGCCAGATGATGTAAGGACATGGTAAGACCAGCTGCTAGTCATAGGACTAGAAGGGTGTGTTAGATTCTATACTTGCTGCTGTGATAAAACCAACTTAAGGGAGAAAGGGTTTGTTTGTATGAATATTTTAATACATCATTGCTAGAGAGCCAAGATGATAGGAACTTGAAGCAGGTGGTCACATCAGGTCAATAGTTAAGAGAATAATTTATAGCAGTCTCTGACACTAACTCTAATCTAGAGAGTGTAGAGAATGAATCCTAATCATCACACAGGATTCGTGACACCCAGGGGCCTGCATGGAAAATTTGTTTGGAAGAAATACAAGTTTAAGGTGATGTAGTAATGAGGAATTCAAATAGAAATGTTACTAGGCTTGGTGATATGTGGGTGGGCCTGAGATAAAAGAATAGAGTACATGCAAGACCTAGAGTTTCCAGAGGAAAGAGCATGGGCAACACTGAGCCCCAGAACACAGGTGTAGGTAGTGCTACTCATCCTTAAGTACAAAGGAAGAAGGCCAAACTTGGTGCTGATGGCAGGTGTCAATAGGCATGCTTCAGAAAACCAGAAGTTGTCAGTATGAGGGAAACCATATCTGAACTAATAGCCTGACAAAAAGACACTTTCATATGTCAAAGGCCAGGGCCAGACAGACAGATACAGGAAAGACCATAGAACTTGGAAATGAGTGAAGTCAAGGGCATCCTTTAGAGGCTACATTGAGAAACTGTAAAAAAAAGACTTCTAATTTTTCTATTTCAGCACATCATTAAAGGCTAGATTATCTTAAAGATACCAACAGTAGATACAAATAAAATGTCTGTTATTTATGGAGGGAGAGGTGGAGATAGAGGCATGTGCATGGGCGTGTGTGTGTGTGTGTGTGTTTCTTGTTTTCAGTTTGGTGAATTTCCAGACCCAGTTGTATTGAAATAGAGAAGGAAATTAAGACTTTTCTAAGAAGTGCGTTCCTTATAAACAAATCTCTTCTAAAATATACATGAATATAAACTGAATACAAGTAAAAGAAGATTGTAATAATGTTAATTTTGTGCCAGACATTATTTTAAAATATTCTCATTTAATATCTAGGGCCTAGTCATTGCTTGCGTATGTATCTTCTGTAATAGGCATTAAAATAATCATCACTATCATTATTTAACATATGAGATTTTTGCAGCACAGGGAGTCAAATGTCTTTCTCAATGTTGCAGAACTCGTTAAGGGTGTAGTGAAAACATGAATCCCGGCAACCTGGTACCACAGTTGATGCAGTTGATGTTTTAGTTTGTTTGTTTTTACCAGCTATTTTCTTTACTTACATTTCAGATTTTATCCCCTTTCCTGGTTTGCCCTCTTAAAACCCCCTATCCTCTTCCCTTTCCTCTCCCCCTGCTCACCAACCCACTCAACCTAGCTTCCTGGTCCTGGCACTCCCCTACACTGGGAAATAGAGCCCTCAGAGGACCAAGGGCCTCTCTTCCCATTGATGACCAACAAGGTCATCCTCTGCTACATGTGGCTGGAGCCATGGGTCCCTACATGTGTACTCTATGGTTGGTGGTTTAGTAGCTCCGGGGGTACTGGTTGGTTCATATTGTTGTTGTTCCTATGGGGCTGCAAACCCCTTCAGCAACTTGGGTCCTTTCTCTAGCTCCTCCATTGGGGACTCTGTGCTCAGTCCAATGGTTAGCTGAGAGCATCCACGTCTGTATTTGTCAGGCACTGGCAAATCCTCTCAGGAGACAGCTATATCAGGCTTCTGTCAGCAAGCACTTCTTGGCATCCACAATAGTTTCTGGGTTTGGTGACTGTTTATGGGATGGATCCCCAGGTGGAACAGTCTCTGGATTGTCTTTCATTCAGTCTCTGCTCCACACTTTGTGTCTGTGTCTCGTCACATAGGTATTTTGTTCCTCCTTGTAAGAAGGACCAAACTATCCACACTTTGGTCTTCCTTCTTGAGCTTCATGTGGTCTGTGAGTTGTATTCCATACTCTTTGCCTAATATCCACTTATTAGTGAGTATATACCATTTGTGACTGAGTTACCTCACTCAGGATGATATTTTCTAGATCCATCCATTTGCCTAAGAATTTCACGAAATCATTGTTTTTAATAGCTGAATAGTACTCCATTGTATAAATGTACCACATTTTCTGTATCCATTTTTCTTTTGAGGGACATTTGGGTTGTTTCCAGCTTCTGGTAATTATAAATAAGGCTGCTATGAACTTAGTGGAGCATGTATCCTTATTACATGTTGGAGTATCTTCCAAGTATATGCCCAGGAGTGATATAGCTGGGTACCCAGGTAATACTAAGTCCACTTTTCTGAGTAAGTGCCAGATTGATTTTCACAGTGTTTGTACCAGCTTGCAATCAATCCCACTAGCAATTCCTCTTTCTCTTCATCCTCACCAGCATCTGCTGTCACCTGAGTTTTTGATCTGAGCCATTCTGACTGGTGTGAGGTAGAATCTCAGGGTTGTTTTGATTTGCATTTCCCTAATGACTCATCCTGACTCATCCTGAGTGAGGTAACTCAGTCACAAATGGTATATACTCACTAATAAGTGGATATTAGGTAAAAAGTGTGGAATACAACTCACAGACCACATGAAGCTCAAGAAGGAAGACCAAAGTGTGGATAGTTTGGTCCTTCTTACAAGGAGGAACAAAATCTTGACACAGATAATCCTGAAACTATCCTCTTTCCAAACAAACAAACAAATATGTAAATAAATTGCAATAAATAGGAGGTGTTCTTTCTTTTAGTGTGAAATTTGCTGGAGTCAGTTCTGATCCTTGACTATTGATAATGTACCTTAACTTCTGAATCATATTGTTTACATATAATTTATTATAAGCTCATGCCAACTCAAGGACTCAAGGTTACTCTTATCAGAAGAGTACCAATGAATTATAGGTATTGAGAACTACCTATCTGGTTAAACATAAGATAATTAAACTCAATACACTAGACTTATCCCTGGCCCAAATAAGTAACTTTGGTGGTCCAATAATAGCTAACACATATGGGGCAATCACTATGTACCAGGCACTCTGATAAGTGACTTTCAATTGCCTACTGCATGTAATTCCCCCATGATAATCTTGTGCAATTAGTAATGTCAGCACTACAAAGGAAGTTCTGGGAGTTCAGGAAATCTATAGCTCAAGGTACAAAGCCACTCAGAAGCAAAACCTGACTCTGGCAGTACTTTTCAGTGCAGATGTAACTAGAGCAAAGTGTGAGCTGTTAAATCCAAAACAAATAAAATCCATCAAATTCTATATGTGTTTAGATGGAAGGAGTATAGAGTCTTAGTTTCTATTTTAATCCAGAAGGGAGATCATATTTATAGTATCAAAATCTGAACTATGTACTTGACTCTAAAAAAATCCAATTAAGATAAAAGAGTTAAAATGTCATGTGCATCTATTCTGCTCCTAAACTTTTATCAAAACTCAGTTCACCCCATAATATCTCCCAGAAAATTCCAGAAAAGTAACCCAAGCACTATTACCCATCACTTTGATTTGTTTAGATCAGCAACCAATTTAATGCTGAACAAAGGATCAGTAACTTTTCAGCCACACTGTAGTCTACCCAGACATTTCTCCAACAGTTCTGCCACACTATGAGTCTTAGAACCCAGGACTATTCCAATTTTCTCACTTCTGTGTCCTGTCCAGTCTTCTGTAGTTTCTGTTTCTTATTTAGATTCTATAAGCTACATTTGGCTTTTGATTTCACTTTCTTGAGTTGTGACTAATATTAAACTCATTTTCCTATCTTTTCCCCACGATTGGTACCTAGTGACCTAAAGTAAGAGGACATTTATCCCTATGCCCTAGGACCTTACTTTTATCCTAGTGTTTCTCATTCATAGGAAAAAAAAATTAGCACTAGTTCCAACAGATACATTTGGAAATCCATTACAATATATAATAATGCTGAAGAAATGAAACTATAAATATTGCTAATATTTTTATTTCATCTGCTAGAACATAGTATATTATCTGTAACATTAAACGCAAAGAGAAAACATTAAGTTGTTGAAGTAAAAATTAAACCATTCAATGATCTATAGCAGCAAATAACATGGAGTTTGTGGCTCTGTCATTTCATAAACATTCAGTGCAGCAAGTCACACATAGTGATTTGACTCATGGTCTTCATAAAATAGTTAAGAGCCTGAGCCTTAAGTCACAAACCTGTACACTGCAGCTACAAGCCTAAAGCTGAGAACAGTCACACAGGCAGGAAATTTCTACCTCACAATGGGGTTATTACCAAGTATCATTTGTGCAGTGGCTGTTTCATGATTTCACAACCATATCACTGCTACACTGCCGAGAATGTAGCTGAATGATTCATAGGTGTTCAGTCTCAGAACATAGCTAAATGACTTACATATACAGTCTCATTTCTGTTTCCAAGCAACCACTGGTAAGAGCAATTTCTGTGTGCTGAAATGTGTTTTCTGCGTATCCACTGTGGAAGCCTATCATAAGTTCAGAAAAGTCAACACATTACCAGTGCTTTCGTGCTGTTTTGTCATCATCACTTGTTTTATTTTGGAGAGGAAGACAGAGCAAGAGCAAGAGTGCAAGAGTGTGTGAGCAAGAGAGAGGGAGAGAGACATAGAGACAGAGAGGGGGAGATTAGGGTCTCTTGTAGCTCAGACATAGATGGATGGATAGATAGATAGGTAGATAGATAGATAGATGATAGATGATAGATAGATAGATAGATAGATAGATAGATAGATAGATAGACAGATAGATAGATAGGAGGATAAGGTCTCTTGTAGCTGCATAGACTGACCTTGAACTCACTATATAATTTAGGATGACCTTGAACTCCCAATATTTCTACTTCACCTTCCAAGTTCAGTGACTACAGGTGTGTACCTCCATGCCTTATCCATGATGTATTCAGACTTTAAACAATCATTTTTGTACCATTTTAATAGGCAATAAGCTCAGCAAAGAGAGCTAAAATCATTAGGAGAAACAATGGGTAAAGAATGCTACAGCTGTCTCCTGGTCTCAGTCTTCACTTGAATCCACCTGTTTCTGACTCTCGCTTCCTTGGATTCTCATGCTGGTTCCTCAGCACTGCAGAAGCAGCACCAGTCATAGGATTTGCATAGGCTTCCCAGCCTAACACACCAGTGGCTGGATATGGTAGGATTTAACAGTCTTTTTCGGGTGACAGTTTTCTTTCAGGGAAACATGCTAATTTCAGCATGACTAATAGACGAGAAGGTAACAGCAGGATCGTGGAGACAAACATGCTGGATTAGTAATGAGATACGCTTTACTCTTAAAGAGCTAGAACAGGGCTTATTGCTACAGACCCAATTAAATGAAGAGTGGAGAAGGTAAGCTGGAAGCCCAGCCATGGGCAGAGAGAGGGCTCAACGAGGCACTCAGGCTTGCTTCCTCAGCTTTCCCAGTCATTTTCCTTTGGATGTTTGAAAATTCCTGATTTAATAATGCTACCTTTCTTTGCTCTGAGTCAGGCTACTCTGACCACCTCTGCTGGATGCTGTAACATCCCCACTTGCTGGCATTCTGCTCTCTATCTTCTGTGTCTCTATCCGCTACTTGACATCTGTTCTTTTACAGTGACTTGCAACATACCTAATAAACTCACCCATTTGAAACCAAAAACATAGCTACTGTGGCTCACTCTGTAGACCAGAGCAAACATGCACGGGGGTTGGGCGGGTGGGGGGGTTCTACTGTCTTTGCATAGAACCTATATTCCACTAGCTACTGACTGTTGATTAATCCTTGCACTTAAGGACCAAGGAGCCAGGTGAGTGTGGCTTAAAGTGTAGGGCAATGTGTATTGTCACATAGAAACACAGAGGTGGAAGCCTTTAATTTTGGTTAATGCAGATATTAGCAGCCACAGGTTTTTGACATGTCAGTGTTAGTATGGTATTAGTAGGAAAACCCCCTTCAGTTAGCAATTTTAGCTACCTTTCTTTTGCTGTGACATAATACATGGTGAGAAATAATGTAAAGAAGAAAGTTTTATCCTGGCTCAAGAAAATGTGATTCACATGGGTAGAAAGGGTATGATAGCCAGAGCAGGTGTCTAGTTGGCCACACTGCATTCACTCTCAGGAAGTAGGATGTGATCAATCTCATGGTCAATTCACTTTATCCTTTATATTCAGTTTAGGGGCCCATTCTAAAGAATGATGTGGTCCACATTCAGTATGGATCTTTCCACCTCAATCAGTTTAACCTCTACAGTCCTTCCTAGCCATAGTGGCTTGCCTTCTAGATAATTCTAGAGTCCATGAAACTGACAATCAGTGTTAACCATAATAGCATGTCACAACTTCAAAGGAATGTTAGTTTCCTGAAGATAGTTTGTGAATAAGTCTTTGCTTACTTTGTCAGTACTCTGAAATCTCTGTCAAGAGTGGGATATTTTTGTTGTCTTCAATTTTTGTGCGGAATTGCAGGCTGGTCTCCAATCGAGCTGAGGTCTGAACCATGATGGTCATAATACACCTATATAACACGGTAGGTGTTCCCTCATGCTCCTAGAACTCCGGCCTCTGCCTAAGTTACCAACACCCCCACAGCCCCCACAAGAGAAGCATGGTCAGTGGTCACTTAAGCAATGGCCCAAGCTTCTGACCTTCAGGCTAAACTCCTCCCCAGTTACGTAGCAACAGTGAAGACCATAAAAATGGGTGCTCAGCCCCACCATGCTCTCTTACCCTCTCACTCCTTTGTTCCTTTACCTCTCGCTTTTCTCTCCTCTTCCCTTTCTCTTTGTCTTCTTCTTTCCTCTCCTCTTACCTTCTCTCTAGCCCTTCCTCCTCCTGTACCTCTCTACCTCTCTCCTACAACCCTGGTGGCTTTAGCAAAGTAGCTCTGTTGGGCGGGGGGAGGGGGGTCCCCAGGTTAGGGGCTGCCCCTTCTCCACTCCCTGCTGAGTGGGTCAGAGGCAGTGCCCACCCAGGGCTGAGTGGAAAGTGCCTGGCAGCCCCCCAGCGCCTACTTTGCCTGCTCAGAGCACAGGAACTCTGGCTGGACGTTAAGCCCCCTTTCCTCCCCCACCTTTCCCTGGGCCTCCCCTGGCCCCCTTATATTTTGTTCCCAACAAATTTTATGTGTTGAAATCACAGGCTGTATGCTGTCTTATAATGGATCACAGTCTTCTGGGAGGCACTTAGGTCACAAGGACAGAGCTCTCCTGGACAGATTAGTGCTTCTATAAAAGAATACCTGGAGATACCCTTGGCATTATCTACCAGTTTAGGACAAAGTGACAAGATGCCACCAGTGAACCAGGAAATAAGATTTGCTAGTACCTTGATCTTGGACTTGCTGGTTTGCAGAACTATAAGAAACAAATGAAATTTCTGATATTTATAAGCCATCCTGTCTATTTTGTTATAGCAATGAAAACAACCAAAGCACACACTGCCTATTTATACCTGTTAAGAGTTCTTGGGCATTTTTCCTATGTGTTTAATTACCCAGTTCATATATATAAATGCTGGAAATTAAATCTCTATTTATTATAAGTAATCTTAGCCCACTGGCATCTCAGTCTTCCTCTCTTACTTTCTCCAATTCTGAGCAACTTTATGGACAAATCCATCACAAAACGTCCCTTTAACTAATAAACACACACACTTATACATGCAAACATCCATTAAACGATTAAAATGAGGAAATAGTATATTTTCCTCTGCTAGGTGGACTGTTAGAATATGGCATGCTTTCCAAAGAGTTATACTAGGAATAATACTCATGTTTTATATATTACCAGGCTTGAGTTGTGGCCCAGTGATAGAAACTTGCCAAGCATGAAAAAAGCTCTGATTCAGTTTCTACCACTTCAACCCACAAGAAAGCAAACCGAAATCAGAAGAAAAAAGCAATTTTAGCACATATGCCAAGGTGGTAACTTTAGTAAAAGCTAGCATCTCTAAATACCTGTTAGACAAGGACAGTGGTCAATGATCACTGTTATATTACAGACAATTTCTTGTCTACTGGTGAAGATGCTGTTTGTAAAGATGAATGTTATCATCTAATGTATATGCAAATGTGTTATAGTGGCTATTGCTATTATTACTTGTACATAAGTATGAGAAGTAGGATTTTTTGTTTATTTCATCGTTAAATGTTTAGTTGTAAAAAATTATGACATGACAAGTTTGGAAGGAAGCTAGAACACACAACTTTCTTTGGCATTCTGAGGGAAACTTCGTCATGTGCTATCATATTGGCTCAGCCTGAAACCTTAACTCTGTTCCTTTGCCCTGACTTCCTGAGACTGAAACCTTTAGCAAATGAAAGCTGTTTTATTCCTCATGAGTTCACAGGAAATGATAAAGCCTTTCAATACAAATAAATGAAATCCAGAATGTCTTGGAGAAAAGGCATGTATTTTAGTCCATGTATATATGTGAATAACCCTCACCTTCACCCGCCACAGTACTGAAGAAGATAGGTTAGCCCTAGCCCCTTTAGCTGAACAAGATTTCAGTTGTGAAGCTAGATTCATATGACACCCCAGTCAAATCTGTGACATATAGTCTTGCTAGTAAATTTCCGCAAAATAAGGTGTCTCTATTCTGCTGGCTCACATGGTCTCCCTTGTTGTCATTAGTAACACAAGTGTCTTGCAACTACTGTTTAAGGATAAATTCCAGTCAACTGAGTTCATACCAGTCATATATGTGTCTCTAGCCTTCACTCATTCCATTTGTTATAGAATGTTGTGATAGTTTTAAATGTCAACATCCATTAACTAGAATCACCTAGAAAGAATCTTAATTGAAGAATTATCTTAATCATTTTGGCCTTTGGGCATGATGTCCCTCTGACAGACATCATCTTTTATGTCTGTTTTAAACATTTTTGTTCCTTAAATACACATTATACTTTGCATCTTACATGTAGATATTATTGGTTTTTAGCTTGTTCTTTCAGAAACTACACAGAGTCAGAATATGATTGCTTGATTCAACATTCCACACCCAGCATCTGGTGCAGAATTGACTAAATGAATTTGACCTTGAACATCAAATGAATAACACAGTGCCAGGACAGATGAGTTCTATATCACATAACATATAAATAATTCAATACTGATTACTTTTTCCTCACAGTTATCAAATTCCCTGACATTATAAATTTCACTGGATTAATTCTTTTTCTTGAATTTATTAATTTAGGAAATGTGTGATGGTGCTAGTTCCAGTGGAAGAGATATGAAAGACATAAATCTTCACAAAATTGTGGAAAAAAATTAAACATATTGAATCCTGAATAAAAAATGCCAAAAATTATGAGACTCATCCTAACGTAGCATGCTAAAGACCATCATGTACAAATATGAATGTTTGCTCTGAGCATGGAGAGGAGATAAATATCTAGGCACAGGCTGCATTGCTGCACTACTGGAGCACAGCAATAGCAAGGCACATTGTCTCTGTAAAGAAATATGTGTTTGAATAAAGTTTTCTCTCCTATATTTGTCATTGGTAAAAACATCTTGTAAACTAGTTACTGGTTTCTTCCTTTGCAAAATAGTGACAACATAAATTCCTTTACTGGACTGCTATAAATAGCCTGGAAATGTGGACAATTTTTCAGCAAATGAAAGCAGCACAGAAATGTCATTAAACAGAGCAGAGAAAAGAATAACACAAAAGCCTGAGTGCCAGCTGAATGCTGGGAGTTAGCGAGTGGGGGCCACATCCCAGAACAATTTAGCTTCAACAAGCAGAGCAGCAGATGCAGTAAGATGCAGAGATATAGATACATGTCAGTGTTCCAAACTTCTCTTTCTTTGACATTGCCTGTAGACATAGGCTTGAGAGCTACTCTGCGAGCTTTTTTGTCTAGTAAGTTTAAGATGATTTCAGTTAAAGGACAATATAAAATGATACAAAATTGAAAATATAAAATGATAAAGTATCTCCTGATTTTATCAATTTAGTGTCTCCTAATTATTATAGATTATTTATAGCTTCTAAATGAAAGCTAGATATATTTGGTTTGCCAAGATGGTTCAGTGGATAAAGGTACCTGATGATCTTAGTTCAATCCCCAGGACCCATGTGTTGGAAAGAGAACAGACTCCTGTGGATTTTCCTTTAACCTTCATAGGCATGGTGTAGCATGAAAGTGTGTGTGTGTGTGTGTGTGT
>NC_034599.1:2703280-2714734 GCF_900095145.1 Mus pahari | reverse complement strand
AGAGAGAGAGAGAGAGAGAGAGAGAGAGAGACAGACAGACAGACAGACAGACAGACAGACAGACAGATAGATAGACAGACAGAGACAGAGAGAGTAAAGTAAATAATGTAATTTTTTCATATTTTAAAAGTTTCAGTTTAACAAGAATGAAAAAATTCATAGGGGAGCACATGTTCTAATCACAATGTTTTCATACTGTTACATTTTGAACAGATATTTGTACACTTACAGAAACAAATATTTCAAGAATTGTGGAAATAGGCAGTGAGGTGTGTACTTTTCAGTATAGATCTACAAAAATGTTCCTCTCTTAAACATACTAGGCTGAGGAAATAGTTATATTTTGAATTATATTTTTCAAGTTCATTTATAGATATGCCCATATATATCTATCCTAGATTCTCTCTATTAATGTCTTCAACTAAGGAAACAGTTTAAAAACCACAGGAATGTCAATAAAAATGATATCAATTTCACTGTATGTTAGGTTCAACCTGGGTGCTTAAATAATCTATCAGTCACACGGAACACATTGAAATTCTGGGTTATGGATCCTGCCTTCTCATATATTCTACAGCAAAGGGCTTATCTGTATTGTATTAAGAACCTTGTGCCAGGCTGAAATCAAGGGGAACATCTTCCTTAATGAACAACTTCTTGTTACAGAAACATGTTTAGCAAACCAAATAAGAATTTTGAGTTGTAAATAATCTACACATTTAATTTTTTCCTTATTTTTAGACTAAAAATAAAGAGTCAGACAATAGTTCCCACTCCTGTATCCCATCTGGGCTGTGGTAGCTTCAGGAATGCAAGCAATGAAGTGATTCTTTTCAGTCTGACTCACTGGCAAGGATCTGTTACCAAAATAACTTAAGCAGCATTGTTTTGGGAAATTAAGCAACTAGGAGTCAGTCCTTAAGAACATCCACTGGTAGATTAGATTTTTGCTCCATTTCACTCTCTGTATTTTGAAAAATCTGTTATATCTTTGTGATTTCCTACGTAGGGCCATAATTTAGTTTCCTGCCTTGCTAGTGCTGGTCCTGAGAATGTGGCTGGATTGTGGCAAAAAAGAAATGCAGAGGGAAGTAATAATTCTAAGCCATGCTTTAGTTTTCTCAAGTGTTTTTATTTAAATCTCTTGAACTTTCATAAGTGGCATAGACGTAGCACTATGTTGAACAGGCAGTTTGGCTAAGGGTCAGAGATATACATAGCAGATATAGATCTAGCTTGAAGCTAAGAGTCAGATCATCCAAGCCATTCTGGGTTGATCCAAACTCACTATCCCCAGACATGAAAAAAAATACATGATTTCTAGTTTAAGTCACTGAGTTTTGAGATGGCCATTACACAGCTCAGCACGCCAACAGCTAACTACGATACACAAAAACAGTATATTTCAAAATTAAGGACAGACATAGCTACTGATACAGATATTACTGGAGGAAAAATATACACACCTTGGCTGCAGGCATATTAGAAGTTCTGGTAACTAAGACATTTGTGAGTGTCATATTCAGGGAAGTGTTAAAACCTCCTAATTTCTTAAGTGCTGAAAGTCCTTTTCAGTGATCTGATACATGGAAATGACCATTCTTCCTAACATTCTACTTTGGTTAGTTTAGCAAACAACAAAAGAAGAATATACCACACAAAGGTGTGCTATATTAATAATAGAAGATTGTTTCAAAGTAGGATATAACAGAAGACTTTAATTATGTACTACAGTAGAATTTTTAAGGTAATACAGAATGTATGTAGGCTAAAATATACTGAATGCATTCATCTTGCTTCATTAAAACAGTTCCACAAAATCAAGTGCAAGTTTCTGTTCTATAGTATGGATTCAGTTGATTGCCTTTTTTTTTTTTTTTTTTTTTTTTTTTTTTTTTTAATGTGTGCTTTAAAATTTTAACTTAATGGGTTCCCTCGGGACATTGTTTAAGATTAGTAGTTGACTGAAATCCCTTTGGAAGACTATTGCATTAATTTATGCAATCTGCCTGAGGAAAACAGGACTGTTTGTAGAATAATGCTTTCATGATTATTATTTAGAAGTATCACATTACCATACCCTATATTTTTTTGTATGCTTCCAATTTTCTAATGTGTGTTTCCAAAGCATGTGGTCCAACCACAATGATAAGAAAGGAACAAGCTGACCTTAAAACTTACAAGAAATAAGTGAGATGATATTTTATCTTAGTTACTGTGTCTACTATGTTAAGTCCAGTTTAGCACATATGGCTGAAGTTAAAATTTTTTTACATTTAGATTTATATACACAAATATACACACAGACACTGCAATGTGTAGTTTACTTTTTGTTGCTCATAAAATTTCCTGGATTCCATGCAGGTAATGAATTACATAAAGTGTACAGATTTGGTATTTATTTTCTTAACGGCCTGTTGCTATACATTTTTAGCCAGTCAAAAAATAAAAAGAGTAGAAAACTTTTGCCCAAAGAAATAGAACATATATATATACAAACCTTTGAGTTAGCAGTCACAGCCAAATTCTGCGGCTACTAATATAATAAAACAGTTACAGTCATTTCAGTGTTATGTAGGCTTACCAAAGTGGAATGCCCTACTTTTTAAAGCTTTGTATATAATTAGAATTCTGATGCAGATACGACCTCAAATGTCTTCTAGAAAAGGTATAATTAAGTAACCCAAAGATCTTGTAAGTAAGCGTGTCAGGATGAGCAAAAGCTATGTCATCCCATCTGTGTCCCTGCCTCACTTCTCTGAGCATCAGCATCGTGGTTCCTGCTCACTTCCTGAAGTTCTTTATCTATCTTAATCTCGGAGCTTCAGTATTTTCTTTTTGTTGGTAATTAAGGCTTTTTCCTGCTTATTCTTTTGCCAAAGAGAGAATCACAGAACCATTTTCAAACACACTTACTGGGAGGCATCTGAAATGTGTTGGTTTTGAGCATCAGTGCAAATGAACATTGAGAATTCTAGCAAGAGGACTTAATCTAATATATAAAAGCAGGCTATTAATCCATTCTGGTAAACATTTCTCTGAGTGTCTGGGCCCAATATAACATAAGGACAATTTGTGTTAAGAAACACAACTATCTTTTTCATAAAACACATTATGGAGCTATAAAGTTTAAGTAAACATGGCATGAAAACACAGGGCTCAGTGCTTCTAAGAATGAAATATTATTTTAGTCACAAACTTGCACATGGAGTTTGTCACAGAAACATTCACAGGCTGTCAGAAAGACTACTGCATCTTACTTGTACCACCGGGCTTTGCTTAGGAACAACTAGCAACTTTCCTGTACGTATTAAAGTCAACTTATGTTTAATATTAGCCATATTTTAATGTAGAAACCCAGCACAGTTAAGAAAATGTTAAAAACCTTGGAAAGAAATAAGTAATTTGATGGTAAATATTTCTTCAAAGAATCCTTGCTTTTATTTGCTCCCATAAACTTCAACATAATATATCACATGTATAATGTATATACCATTGATTAGCCTCCTGTGGTCAGAAATCACCTGACCAGGGACAGGATTTTCTTCTGCAACTCTACAACAGGAAGATCTCTTATAAAATGCAATTTGGCATTTAGTGTGAAAATGAAGTTTTCCTCTCTTTCACTAGAAGAAGAACATCAAATAGGTCATGAATATCCTTGCACAAATGTTTCCAAAATATTTCAACATTATATGATATGAAGAAAATAGAAACATCCTAATCCACCAGTTATCATATTTCTGTTGACATTCCAAGTGTAGCACAAAATATAAAATATATCAGAGAATATGAATTTTCTGCAAAGAATCACAGTGGGCTGACTTTCAAATTGCATTCAAATAACTGCTGTTGAAGCCAGTGTCTTTCTAATATTTACTAATATTGTCAAAACAATGAGGCAGACACTTAGACCCCTGTCAAAAATGTGCATACAAATTACCCATTTGCACACATAAGTGTCAAATCTGTTCAGTCTCCACATGATTTTAAGATGCCGTGTGTGGAATATGGACCGTGTTCTTACCCAGTGACATTGTTATCTTAACACAGTATCCGAAATGATTGAAGCTGCAGCACAATTCTCTGAATCATCTGGAGAGTTTCTTGGCCATCAACAAAATTTAAACATTATCATTCTTTAAAATACAAAGAAAGTTACACATTTGTCAGACTTTGCTCCAGGCCCTGCTTCCTTACTGAGGGGCCACTAGCAGTTGCTAGCTGCTGGGGGAGAAAGAATCATTTGTTTTGAACAAGTCATGACTGGTGTATTTTCCATGACCTAGTGGTTACCTGTACAGATATGGGCAGCACTAATTGGACATATGCCTTTGATTGTGTATAAGAACTACTCAATAAATATGCAAAATTCTCAGCCCCACTGTTGGGGCACTTTGGACTCCGAGGCAGCTAATCCAGTGCCAAAGTGGAGAACACTGCCAGTACCAACCAAAGGAACCAAGCTAGACACCCTCCTGAAGCCCCAAACTAAAGCGCAACTTTCCTTGATTGATGATGTGAGGTGCAAATCCATTGCTTTGCTCTGAAAATTACTTGAGCATCTCAAAGAAAGTAGTTTAGGAAAAATCAACACAATGGTTGAAATATGTGACTACCTGCTCTGTCAAGTTCAGTCATAGCACATGTCCCCTGATAACAACCATGTGGCATAGGCCATCTTGGGAAAACCAAGATTAGAATAATGTTTCTGCTGGGAAGCTCCCAAGAAAAACAAGCAAGATACAAAGTTTCTAGAAATGGGAAGATGTTAACTCTGCAGGGATGCACATGTAGAATTTGAGAGATGCACTAGAACAGTAGCTGTGCCTGCTCCAAAAGCATAAACATCACAAAGTCATAACATTCCTCCTAGCTGTTAATGCCTTTCTCATGGACAAGTCAACCTCCATCCACTGGAGAGGGAAGCAAAGTCATTTTTCCCCAATTTCCCTCTTTCCTGGGAGATCTAGACACATCACATGACTGCTGATGACCCATGGAATCTGACTGGAGGCTCTCAACAGCTCTGGGGAGGCTAAGGCAGGCAGAGCTGTGTGTGCCCTCAGCCCTGTCTCTGCCATGGCAGCTTCTGAACTCCAATCTGGGACAGTGCCTGTTGCATCTTCTGTCTGTTCACTGATGACTATTCCAAAGAGTCCATATCCAACCTATCTGGAAAAGAGATTGCCACCATCATTACTGTTTTATGTAACAGGATAGCAAGGCCCTGGTAGAAGTGACTGCGGTGTCCATGGACATGCAGATAAATAGGGAGGGACCAGAGGACGTGGGGTCAACTCTGATCCAAAGGCTCTCCATGCACTGACTTATATCTCTGCTTTGACACTGGTGTTTGTGCCAGGAGGTGCAGAGTTTGGTTCTTCTCAACTACAGTTGGTACAGAATATTATTTCATGGGATACAGTAGCATGCCTTTGTTTTATATGAGGAAATTTTTAATGTTTGCAATTTATAAATTACTATTGGATATAGATCAAGTCAATATTTTCAAAACACAGATACTAAAGATTTTGTGGTAAGCCATGCACCTGTGACATTAAACATACGAAACATCTTACTTCCCCATTGAGCATCTTTTGTCTAGTATATTCTTACTTTTATTAGTTAAGAATATTCCTCCAGTAAAACTTATTTTCCCTGTAATTCTAACAAGGAGGGTAAAGGCTGGTCTCTAACTGTGAAGACATTTGCTCCAAAGCCATTGCTATAAATTCAATTACATTTTTTTGTTGTTGTTGTTTTTATCATTATCTGTTTTTGGCTGGCTTGCTTCAAATTCAAGTGCTGATTATCTTGCTTTCAACTTTCTATGTAGAGAGGCCACAGGACATAGCTTTCATATCAGCTATCTCAACCTTAATAGGACTTCTCTTTTAGAAGTCATTGAAATCAACCAAATGTCTGTATATTTCATGTAGTCATAAGTGGTTATTTGTGCCTATCCTTGGAACATCGGGTCCAGTATCTCTT
This sequence comes from Mus pahari, assembly GCF_900095145.1. NCBI lineage: Eukaryota > Metazoa > Chordata > Mammalia > Rodentia > Muridae > Mus > Mus pahari. The sequence goes on along the minus strand of NC_034599.1, from coordinate 2,708,740 downwards.
ACACACAGGCCCACTACAGCTTTTCATTCTAGATGAAGAACACTGCAGTTGGTACTCAAATAAAACAGAATCTTTAGTCCTACTTAGAAGGGGGAACAATATAATAAAAGGAAGTAGAATGTGGGAGGGAGTTGGGAGGAAGAGCAGAGGGAGAGGGGAAAAGAGGGGCAGAATCAGGTATGGGAGGAGATGGAGATGTACAGAGGGTCAGGAAATTGAACAGAGGTGTGTAGTGATGGGGGATGGGGAACAGGTGGGTTGTAACCAAAGTCCAGGATTCCAGGAGAGGGAGAACCTCCCAGGACCCCACAGGGATGACATTAGCTGAAATACCTCACAAAGGGGAGGGAGAACCTGTCTACACCATCTCCAAAGGTTAAGTATGCCCCTTCACCCCCTATTGAGTGATCTGGCCACCCACCCATTTCCAAAATTTTAACCCACAATTGCTCCTGTCTGAAGGAAATACAGGGACAAAGGGTGGAGCAGAGACTGAAGGAAAGGCCATCCAAAGACTGCCCTACCTTGGGATCTATCCCACAAGCAGACACCAAACTCAGACACTATTGCAGATGCCAAGAAATGCTTGCTGACAGGAGCCTGATACAGTTGTCTCCTGAAAGGCTTTGCCAGATCCTGACCAATTTAGATGTTGAGGTTAGCAGCCAACCATTGAACTGAGTACAGGGACCCCATTGGAGGAGTTAGGGGAGGGACTGTAGGAGCTGAAGAGGCCTTATCTGGTATTAATTGGAGTGAGGATCTTGGTTCTGTGAAGACTTTATGCCCTAGTGTAGAGGAATGCTAGGGTGATGAGGCAGAAAAGGGTAGGTGGATGGGGGAGCACCCTCACAGAAGCAGGGTAAGGGGGGATGGGATAGTGGGTTTGCAGAGGGGAAACCAGAAAAGGAGATAACATCTGAAATGTAAACAAATAAAATAAACAAATTAAAAATATGTGGTGTTGAAATGTCAAAAAAACCAAAAACAAAACAATAAAGAAAAAGAAACAACAAAAGAAAACACAAAATCAGAGCTTTTATTTAAAGTTAACAGTGTTTTGAGCTCCTTTTCTTTTGATTTAGAAAAGTAAAGGACTTAGTTTTTGTTTCATTTGCCTGAGACATTTTTGTTTCACTTCATCTAGTTTCTAATGAAAAACAAAATCAATGTTTTTATCTTCTTTGTCCTCAGTATTACAAATTGCATTCCTGGTTTTGAATGCCAGGCTAAATTTCTGCTTAGTTCCAGTACTCCTAAGAGATACTCTGAGAAAAAACATGTGGGTGTTTTCCTGATACTGAGTACACAAGAATACACCAGTAGTTAAGCACATATTAGGAAGCACGGCTGAATGAAATATTTGTGAGTGGGTTATAAATAATAATAGAAAAGAGAATTGTTGAAGAAGCTCTTGTCCCCATTCCTCGGAGCAGATACAGCCCACTGGGGCACAAATGCTCTCCAGCCATTCTAATAAGAAATCCCAGACACTGTTGTGGATGCCAACAAGTGCTTGCTGATAGAAGCCTGATTGATATAGCTGTCTCCTGAGAAGCTCTGACAAATACAGAAGTAGATGCTCACAGCTGTTTACTGACCTGAGCACAGGATCCCCTGGAGAAAGGACCCAAGGTGTTGAAGGGGTTTGCAGCCCCATAGGAGGAACAACAATATGAACTAACCAGTACCCCCAGAGCTCCCAGGGACTAAACCACCAACCAAAGAAAACACATGGTGGGACTCATGGCTCCAGCTGCATATGTAGCAGAGGATGGCCTTGTTGGTCATCAACGGGAGAAGAGGCCCTTGGTCCAGTGAAAGCTCTAAGACCCAGTGTAGGGGAATGCCATGGCCAGGAAACAGGAGAAGGAGGTTTGGTGAGCACGGGAAGGGGGGAGGAGATATGAGGATGAGGTTTTCGGAGGGGAAACCAGGAAAGGGAATAACATTTGAAATGTAGATAAAGAAAATATCCAATAAAAGAAGAAGTGCAGAGATAAAAATTTTGAAGAGACTGAAGGAAAGACGGTCTAAGGAGCAGCTCAACTTGACACCCATCTCCTTGGGGATCACCAAGGCCTGATACTATTACTGATGCTATGATGTGCTTACAGAGGGGAGCCTGGCATTGCTATCCTCTGAGAGGCCTACCAGCAGCTGACTGAAACAGAGTTAGATATTTTCACCTAACCACTGTACTGAAGTAGGAGACCCCTAAAATTGAATTAGGATGATTGAAGGACCTGAAAGAGAGAGCAATCCCATAGGAAGAAGAGCAGACTCAACTAACCCAGGTGCCAGGTAGCTCCCAGAGATTGAGCCACCGAACCGGAACATTCATATGCCAATCGAAGCCCCTGGCCTATATGTAGCAAAAGTCTGACTGGTTTGGCCACAGAGGGAGAAGATGTGCTTAATCCTAGAGAGACTTGATGCCCCAGGGAAGGGGGAGACCTAGTGAAGAGGGAGCACCCTACCCTCTAGGAAGCTAGAGGGATGAGGAATGTGGTAAGGATCTGTAAGAGGGTAGAATGAGGTGGGGCAATGACTGGGATGTAAATAAATATGGTAACTGAAATAAATAAATAAATAATGTAATAAATAAGATAAATAAATAAATAGATTCAAATTTAAAAAAGAAAAGAAAAGAAAGAAAAGCAATCCCATAAGCCTCATGGCATGCCAGCACTCTGAACTCTCCACTGTCCAGGCTCCTAAATTCAGTGCCAAGGGGGAAAACAGATAAGAGCTGAGCTGATTTTTCTTTTCTTTGTCATCTTTAAAAAATGAAGTTTTTATTTACCAGGCTTTGTTTCTCATTTTCATGGTTGGAATAATAGGAATTTCTACAGACAGGTGGGCTTTACCCATACTAGTTACCACAGCAGTTCAGTAGCTCAAGTCAGGTTCTGCTGAGAATGGTAAAGCCACTTAAACACTATTCTGGGAATGCTTTCCTATATGAGACAGTTGCAGAAGTGGCCCCTCTCATTCATGCAATTGGTAGAATATCCAAATGACTATGTCTGGGGTGACAAGGGGCCTTTTCTTATTTATTTGGGATTTTTCAATACAGATAACTATTCTACAAACACATGGTCTTTGTGTCCATCACCACAAATGAAGGGACTTGCCATATAGTGATTTTGCTATGGTCTGATCAACTAATGATTAGGAAGCCTGTATGCTATTTCTCTGTACTGAAAGGTTACATATTTGAGGTAAAGACCTGTGAGTAACCCAAATCTAACTAATTTCAGATAGTTTTCTTTGATATTATTGATCAGTCTACAACATCATTATAATACTCTTCAAAATGTAATATGATGTCCAGCAATTATATACATTCATATGTAGAACATCTGTAAAGACTTTGGGGGTAAACTCCCAATGAAGCCTCTATCTATTTTCTATTAAAACATCCCTACTCACTAGAGAAAAGAAGAGGCAGAGATGGGTGGGCAGCACAAAGCCAAAGACTGATGGAATCTTCACTGCTGCTCACTGGCTAAATGAAGGCAATGAGCCAATTTGAGTTTGACCAGGGTCTTTATGCATGAAGTGACAACTTTATCACATGGAAGCAGAGGCTTCCATTGTGCTAGTGTCTGTGGTGAAACTAGTGTGGAGATGGGCTGGGGTTTTTTTTTGTTTGTCTGTTTGTTTTGATGGTTTTTTTTTTTTTTTTTTTTTTGAGAAAGTTAGACTATCCTTCCTATATGCCAATTTCCACCATCTTAATGCATTGGTTATAGATTCAATTACAGGAAAACATGAGCAGAAAAATTTACATGGAGCAAAACAAAACTAAACAAAAGTCAAGAAAGTACTGTGATACCCCAGGCATGCATTCTCTCTAGAATGTAAGTGGGTGAAGTCCTTCTTACAGACCCACTTCAGTGACAGTTCTAGTAAGGATTCTAGATAGTTCCAAAAATTCCCACAACTCTACTGCTGTAACACACAAATACATTTACCTGCTAAGTAACTGTCCTGGCTATTCCTGGTTGTCAACTTGATTATATCTGGAATGAACTACAATCCAGAATTGGAGGCTCACCAGTGATCCTAATCTGGAGGCTGGAAGATACAAGTTTCTGACCTGGAACTTGGCATGGAGATCTTGAGGCATAGTGGCTATGAATTCCAGAAGATTAAGACAGGGAGACCTCAGAGTTCAAGGTCGTCTGGTGGCACACACCTTTAATCTGGGCCACACCTTCTGCTGGAGACTACATAAGGACATTGGAAGAAGGAAGATTTGCTTTCTCTCTTCCTCTTCTGCTTGCCATGTGGGACTGAGCAACTGCTAGATCCTTGGACTTTCATTCACAGCTGCTGCTGACCATTGTTGGGAGTTGGACTGCAGACTGTAAGTCATCAACAAATTCCTTTACTATATAGAGACTACCCATAAGTTCTGTGACTCTAGAGAACCCTGACTAATACAGTAACCAACATTTATTTATACATCTATCATTAATTTCTATTCCACAACACAACTCAGCAATTATGGATTTTTATCTCTGTTAATAGGCAACTTGTTTGGAGGAGGACACAGACTCCCATTCTTCTGTCTGTCTTCATATCCCCAGCTCACATCATGGTCATGAAAAGTGGATATTAAGTAGCTGTGATGAGGAACTAATGGCATATTTCTAAGACCATCTCTAAGTGTGGAAAACAAATGCTTTTTATATTCAAAGCATCCACCAACTCATTGTGTCTATACATTTCTGGACACTTTACAGGACTGAGTCAATAGGCTTTCAATTAACTGTTTGCCTTTCATTTATTTACTAGAAGAACCAATTGGAAGGAAGGGTAAGACAAAGCCCAGAAATAATGATAATTAGAATAGACAACAAATTAAAATAGCTTCCCAACATCGTGATTCAGAAATCAGTGAGAAATGTACATGGTTGTAGGTGAAAGGTTTTATTAATATTTTTGTCAAGTGGATTATTCTCCATTATGCAGGCAGGTCTGTGTTCATTTTGTTATTAGTCATATATATATATATATATATATATATATATATATATATATATATATATATGCACATATAATGACTAAGAGACATGATAAGAATGCTTTTCAGAATTTCAGATTGAGCAAGGCAAGGGAGCTGATATAGAAACACGTAATGCTGGAAATAACTCAGAAATAGTTTCAATGTAACAAAGCTAAAATTTCCTAAAGGAAAAGCACAATGAAGATGTAATGAGTGTTCTGATTTTAAGATCTCATCATTTTCTTACTGACACTTTATTAAGCTTGTGCATTATTGTAAAGCAGATGGAAGAACAGTGGAAATCTCAGTTCTTAATCCAGGGGCGCTGTGTTAGCAACCACAGTTTTCTTTCCAAAATTGCATTGAAAGTTTGAAGTGATCATTTAACTGACTATTCAGTCTCGATTCTCTCTCTCTCTCTCTCTCTCTCTCTCTCTCTCTCT
>NC_034599.1:2693000-2703176 GCF_900095145.1 Mus pahari | reverse complement strand
TGAAGTGATCATTTAACTGACTATTCAGTCTCGACTCTCTCTCTCTCTCTCTCTCTCTCTGTCTCTCTGTCTGTCTCTCTCTGTCTGTCTCTCTCTGTCTGTCTGTCTCTGTCTCTGTGTCTTCAGTGTGTGTGTGTGTGTGTGTGTGTGTGTCTAATATCCATGTATGTATGATATATTTGTTTGCCCTCCACCTTCTTTGAGATAGGGCCTCATGCTGTTCGCCTCAGAATATAGGCCAGGCTAGTTAGCCACAAATCTCCAGGGATTCTTTTGTTTCTCCCTCCCAGCTTGTTTTGACATTCCTGGGATTCCAGACAACTGCTACCAGAACAAGCTTTATATTAGGAATCTAAACTCAGGGAAGAAATTCAGGGAAGAAACTGTTCCTGAGCCATCAGGCAGATTTTTAAGGAAGGTCTCTAAACAAAAGTACTATAAGTACTCAACAGACTTTGATTATTATATATGTGAAACATGAAATTTAATCAAAAACTATTTTTTTTCACAAAAACCCCATATTTATTTTGCTTTGCAAAGCAACATATACTCCCTTAGACATCAACTGAGTATGGGATCATCAATGATTTAAGGTTTGTTGTTATTGTTGCACTAAGGCATTGGTTCTCAACTTAGTGGTTCGTAAATTCATGATTGCTTTGGGGATGTTGAAAGACCCTTTCACAGTAGTCATATATCAGATATCCTGCATATCAAATACTTACATTATTATTCACAGCAGTAGCAAAATTGCAGTTATGAAGTAGTAAGAAAAATAATTTTATGGTTAAGGGTCACCACAACATGGGGAACTGTATTAAAGGATAACAGCATTAGAAAGACTGAGAGCTACTGCATTAAGTGTTAAAAAGAAGACAATTGTGGAAGCTATTACCATGGTTTATTCCAGAAAACAAAATGAAACAAAACCAACAAATTAAACAAAACATTCTTTTTCCTTTTTAAATCTACTATGATCTACTATCAGTGTTCTCTCTTCCATTTTCTGAGCATTTAGGCTGTACAATGAGAATTGATTATCTGGGAGATAGGCACAAGACTCTGCAGAATTCTCACATTTCAACGATTCAATTAGGTTCTTATACCACACTTGCAAAGAAAAACTATTCAGGAACTATTTAAAGTATTCCTGGAGAAGAAGCAATAATCTCAGGTTGCCTACGTGAGTACACCTGGTTAACTCACAAACCATCAATCTACACTTCTACACCGTGGGATTCACGGCACATTTGATGTTTGGGGGTGTTTATAATTTCATGTTTATTACATGATCAGATGATGCTTTCAATTAAAATTTGGGTTAAGAAAATTATACGTACAGTATTTGAATCACCAATACTGCTGAGTAAAGCCAGTGAATTAAGCAATATACAAAACAGGAATACCAAATAGGCTGGGGAGATTGAGTTTATCTTTGGAGATTCCAGCTGTTTTGTGAAAAAGGTTTAAGAGCAGGGTGGGTGGTGGAACTAGATGATTCCTGTCAAGTCTGCCTTGCTGTTTGCGTTAGGGGTGATAAGAATTAATTGGCCAGACCTCAAGGCTCTTTGCTTCCTTCTGGGTCAAAGGTAAACAGCAAAGCAAAAATGCTAGAAAAACTAAATAATTAGATCAAGGTAACAGAACAGCTTTCATTAAACTGATTTCTGTTTGGTATCTTGTCAATGGTAACATTAAAGAAGATCTTAGTTTCTTTTAATGTGGACCTTCACCTTTTCCTTTACCAAAACTGAAATAAAAGAACAGTAACACAAAAATACTTTATTCTACAACAAAACAAAACAAAACAAAACAAAACAAAACAAAACAACAATAACAAAACCCTACTAGTATCTCTATAATTTACTAGAGTTTAATAGACACTAAGGAAATCAAATGACCCGAGGAAATGTGTGGGTAAAGCACTTAGAACACAGCAGTGAGGCCAGGAGTTGAGATTCTGGCAGCCCCCAAACTGCCAAACAGGGTTAGTTGCCAGCCTTCACCGGCACCTAGAATCACCTAGGGATTCCAGGACAATCAGATTAGCTGAATCTGGAAGCTTAGTTCCCAGGAATAGACCCTCAATATGTAAGGAGAATTAAATTACTAAGAAGTGCAACTGCAAACATCAGCTATCATGTTCCTGTTTGCATACACATGCAAAAACAATGACCAAAATGATATTGAATGGTTATATTCAAATGCCTCTTCAAATCTCTGTAGGTAGTAAAAGTTGCTCTAAATAATATTTTTTACCTGAAAAAAACTGTTATTTTTCCTCTAAAATTTTGTATATTTCTCCATATTAAAAAGTCCTGTAAATCAGAGCATCCTCCTCCTCCTGATTTGTTTCTCCACTGTCTGGTACCCACATAACCAACCCCCATCCCATCTCACTAAACCTCTCTCTTTCAGAAAGCTTCTCCTACTCAACAGACTTCACCATTTTCCATGTCTGTTCTCCTACTAGTGATTTCCTTCAGGCTGTTCAGAATTTTACTATGGCTTCTTCTTCATATTTAACATCTGCAGTTTGTGTTTATGCATGTGTCTCTTTTTTAGATTTTAAGTTCCTATAAGAACACAGCATGAATTTCACATTATCTATGACGATATCCCCAGACTCAATTAAGGCTTCCCGTTATGCAATCAGTCAACATTCATAATATAAGGATATAGAATATGGCCACATTGAGATAATTAGAGGATGAAGTGATACAGTCTTTCATCTGAGACAAACACAACAGAAATAGAAATAAAACAATATTTTTTGGCTCATGCAAGAGCCTCTGCCAGATGGGGCACAGCTGATAGACCCTAAATCCCAGATAAGGTCCATGTACAGAACTGTGACTACTTTTTGATTCATAGGTAGACATTTGTCTTCAGATTTTCTACTCTGAGGTTGGTGCTTGTTTGGGTAGTGGGTGTAACTGTGTCCCGGGGTCAGAGAGAGACATATTTAGCTTCCGGGTTGCCATGTACTTTAACTGCTTTCCTCAGAGGCTACTTCACTCACCTGGTGATGGTAAGAGCCTCTTCTTACCCAGTCTCCGTGGGGCGTTATAGAGACTGTTTTTCTACTGAGCCTTTGTCTTCAACATGACCCACATGAAGTAGTGTCCATCCAATTGAGATCCTCTCTCTTCCTCACTACTCAGTCCTGTGTTTTCCAGGCTCCACCCATGTCTCCCTCTCGGCTTCCTGAGAGGCTCTCTGGCTGCCCATATTCTTCCTATGCTGCCGATCCCTCTACGTGTCAATGAAAACAACAGCAATCACCATATGTCTCAAGTCTTTTTTATGCCTTTCCATCTTCTTCCTACCCCAACTTCCTGTTCTTCCTCTTTCTCTCCTGCCTTTCATTTTGTCTAAAATGGCTAACCTCTTCTCACCCCAAAAATGTCCTCCTCCTACATTCTGCTTGTCATTTCTTGAGTGGCTACTATCTCTGTGGTATTTATTGGCAGTGCTGAGCAATTACCCTTACCCAGACTGTCTATCTTCAAGGGCTGGGACCTGTGTGTCCTACGAAGGATGCAGCATGACTCTTGAACTGTCAAAGTTACATCCTCACTTTACAGAGATATGAAAAAGTATGTAGAATACAGGCCATCAGTGAACAGACTAGACATTAACATGTTTAGAAGAAAAATGAGATGTTCTGCATAGACTGTACTAAGTAGGTTTTGAAGAGCCAGCCTTGGAATCCCCTGGCTTTGAGCAACTATTTCTATGGAAACAGACATTCTAAGTTCCAAGCAACACATACACATATGAACTTGCTACCTTAAGGCTCCATGGGGCATCAGCTGGCACTGGGGTTAGGAGGCAGCCTCCACTCTGGCTTGCCTTTCTGAGAGTTGAGTGAGTTTCACACAAAGGTGTGAGGGGCAGGCCAAGCATCCACCCAAACCAGCACCAACCAGCCAGTGATCCACCAGATGTTCTCTGCCAGCGTGGCCTCCCTGAGCATAAACCATGCTGATCACTGTGTACTGTGTGCGTAGGGACCTCACAGAGGTAACCTTTTCCCTCCAGGTCAACCCCGACTTTGAGCTCTCAAATTTCAGAGTCCTCTGTGAGCTTGAGTCTGGAGTGCCTGCTGAGGAGGCCCAGATCGTTTACATGGAACAGCTCCTCACCGATGACCATTGCTCCCTGGGCTCTTATGGACTCAAAGATGGTGACATGGTTGTACTACTCCAGAAGGATAACGTGGGACCTCGGACTCCAGGAAGGACTCCAAACCATCCTTGCGCAGATTTCACTGCGTCTGGGTCGGCCGTGCCTGGAACATCAAGTTCCCGACACCCGCATCAGCATCAGCACCATTATCACCATCATCAACGTATACCATCAACACAGCAAGCCCACGGATTGGCCTCTGGAGAGAATATGGCCTTTGCTCAGGAACTTGACAGCCCTGCCCTGATTCGAAGCATGCTGCTTTCCAACCCCCATGATCTGTCCCTGTTGAAGGAACGGAATCCTGCTTTGGCTGAAGCTCTGCTTAGTGGGAACCTTGAGACATTTTCTCAGGTCCTGATGGAGCAGCAGAGAGAAAGGGCCTTGAGAGAGCAAGAGATGTTTCGTCTTTACTCTGCTAACCCATTTGATCAGGAAACGCAGGCTAGAATAGAAGAAGAAATCCGACAACAGAATATTGAAGAAAATATGAACATAGCTATGGAAGAGGCTCCTGAGAGTTTTGGACAAGTCGCTATGCTCTATATTAACTGCAAAGTAAATGGGCATCCTTTAAAGGCTTTTGTTGACTCCGGTGCCCAGATGACTATCATGAGCCAAGCTTGTGCTGAGAGATGTAATATTATGAGACTGGTAGACCGACGGTGGGCTGGGGTTGCTAAGGGAGTAGGCACACAGAGGATTATGGGCCGCGTTCATCTGGCTCAGATTCAGATTGAAGGTGATTTCTTACAGTGTTCTTTCTCTATACTTGAAGAGCAGCCCATGGATATCCTTCTAGGGCTTGATATGCTCAGGAGACACCAGTGTTCCATCGACCTAAAGAAAAATGTGCTGGTGATTGGCACTTCCGGCTCACAGACTCCCTTCCTTCCTGAAGGAGAGTTGCCCTTGTGTGCTAAACTGTTGAGTGGGTCTGTACAAGAAGAGTCTTCAGACAGGGAAGTAGCAGGTAATATCAAACATCCTGTCAAGGGTCCTGAACGTAAAAAGCATTGAAGGAGGTCATACATAAGCCACTGCCACAAGAAAGCAAGTCTCAGGTTTCAGGAAATTATAAGACATGAGCTCACTGGTAAAGTCATCATTAAAAACAATTTAGCAACCAACACTGGCCTTGTGACTGAGTTCACAGATGGGTGACTGTGTAAGACATCAGCGATTCATCAGAGTATGTATGTGGGCCCAGTTCTTCACTCAGATCACTGAACCCTATCCAGGGGACAGTGTGGAGCTTCAAGTTGGCTTCCCAACAATCTAGGAGAAAGAAAACAAGTCTACCCTGTCAGATTATAGGGTGGCATTTCCAAGCCAAGGGCTATTTTGCCCAAGTCCCTAGAAAAGAAGCCATTCTTTAAGACTAAAAAGACACGTAAACAAAATGTTTTCACATAAGCAATAGCAATGGTTTTGTATTATGCCCCGAACCCCGTGTTTGTCTGTCTGTGTGTGTGTGTCCCCCAACACAGGGCAGAGGTTGAGAAATTTGGATGTCTTTTTAAATCTCTTTCCACCTTAGCTTTTGAGACATATTCTCTCACAGAACCTGGAACCTTCCCAGTGTTGCTATAGTATAGTTAGCTACCAATGTAATCCATCTTTTTCACATGAGTGATCGAGATGAAACCTAAGTCCTTGTGTTCCTGCAAAAGGTATTTTAGTAACTGAGCCATATCATCAGCATCTCCTGTAACTCCTCTACATACCTTTTAGAGACAGGGTCTCATGTTTCTCAACCTGGCTTCAGACTTGAGATATGGCTAAAGATGTCCTTGTATTTCTGATTCTGCTGCTTCCACATATGGAGAGAGTGCTGGGAGTGCAAGCTGGGCCATGACACCAAATTTGGTGATACTGGACAGCAAACAAAGGCCTTTGTGCATGGTAGACAAGCATTCCACCAAATAAGTTATACCCTAGCTCAAATTACTTTCATACTCAAAGATCTGTCTGTGTTCACATTCGTTTTCTTAAGGAAGGGTGTGAGCAGTGCTGTGGAGTCTACTTCCTTCTTGGGTTCAATACTACTCATAAAGGCCTGCTTGGGAGTAACATGTTCATCAATATTACACCACATTTTATCTATCCCTAGATTCCCCTAAGGTCCTGCCTATAAAGTCTGCCTCCACACTTTGATATCCCCAGCATATCCTTCTCCTTATTTTTAAAGAAAATACAATTGTAAGACAAACAATGACCTTGACTTTTTCATCTTGATTCTAGAAGTTCTTGGTCTGTATGGTGATGGGCTTGGAAGGTGAGTGTGAGCCATAGTCCAGGCCTCTGATATCTATTTCCAGATTTCAGTTAGGCTATCTTGAATATATGTGCCGAGGCCTTTCAGATCTTGACTCCTCTGAGAAAGCTTTCTTTCAGATTAATGCTGGGAAGCAGAATCTCTTTGACTTAGTTCTAGCCTAAAATACCTGAGACAGTGTGATTAAGAGGGATATTAGAGGGCTGCAGAGGAGGATCTCTGGCCAGAGTGCTCTTTGCTCTTCCAGGTGATCCAGCTCAGATCCCACAGCCAGTGGAGGGTGGTTCACAACTAACTGCAACTCCGGCTCCTGGGGATCCAGTGCTCCCTTCTGTACTCTGCATTTACTCACTCACACACACATAGATCCACACAGAGACACATGTTGATACACAGTACTCTTTAAATTAATAATATTGGTGTTATATAAACCATTCACAGCCTAGAAATGATGCCCTGAGCTCACCTCACTGTCACTTAAACAAATAATCTACTTTAGGGTTACACTTATCCTCATTGAATTGCTTTATAGGCAGGGCTGCCTTATAGCCAGAACCAATGATCTGAAGACTTCCTAATAGTTATAAGAAAAAAAACCCTTCCCTAATAATCACATTTCACTTTCTTTGGTTTGACTCTTGGTGATACTGATATTTTCTTTCTAAACACAAGCTTACCTCTAGTGTTCTCAAGCCCACTTTTCTAATATTACCTGCATCTGTATCAAGTGTTATACAGCAGAACGGTTAAAAGTTCCATAGACAGATGCCCTTTTGATCTTTGCTCCTAATAAGTACTCAACACAAACTGCAATTACAAATAGAAGACAATTAGGTCCAAAGAGATGACTCAGTGTTTAAAGGTGCTTACCACCAAGTCTAGCTTCTTGAATTTCATTCTTGGGAACTACATGGTAGGAGATACCTCACCTCTATAGCTGTGATCTGAAATCCTCACCTGAGTTCTAGTATGAACTATCCCCACCAGGAGGTTATTTTTTAAAAAATGGCAAGGAAAAATAAGTAATAAATAAATAAGATAAAATTTATAAATAAACAATACACCTATAAAAAAACATGGATTCCCTTAGTGACTAAAAATATTGAATACCCATATCATCATTTCCAGACTCAATCTTAAGATCACTTTTGTCAAACATACTAGATTTATAATGCCACACGGGATCAATTTTAATATCAAATGACTTATCTAGTCTATAAAAGTCATTCCAAAAATCACGGAATCTTTAAGGTAAAAGGCACCTTACATTCCAATGAGGCTTCATTCACTCTCTCTTCTCAAGATACATCCATCCAGGGCAGTTATTGATCGAAAATATTTGCTTCATAGTTTTCAATAAATTGTTCCCCATGTTTCGTCTGCTAAGTATACATTTAAACTTTCTGGCATGAGGTAATCTTTCTTATATATGAAATCAGTGATTTCCTAATTAGTATTTTTTATCAGTTTTAACAGATTTTTGAAGTGTTTGTCACAAGACAAATTTGCATGCTTCTAAAATTTTCATACTTCTTTGGATATGGTCCAAGTTTTTAAAATACAATTTAAGTAAATGGGTAAATTAAAATAGTTTTTTTGAATTGATAGAAATGACCTAAGAGAAAGTCCATACAATTAATTAATCAGCTGATAATTTTCATGATTGATTTTTTTTTGTGATTTCATGTTATATTAGAAATCTGAAAGTATTTGAAAACTTGGTCCTGGGATTTAAAATCGTTATATAATCCTGTATAACATATGAAAGTGAACCAATTAATTAAACTTAAATGCACACACTTACAGAAAAATGCAAGATCTTTTATTTATTTATTTTTTTAGAATGGGCACTACACAAGGTATTTTGCATAATATAATGATTATTAATCCTCAGGCTAAAATACCAAAATAAGTTTCAGAAACCTTACCTTGTGTATAGAGAATTTCAAACTTAGAATTTTTCAAAGCATTCAAACATACAATACCAGCATTTAAAAATATTTCCTTTTCTGTGATTCATTTACACAATGGAATACTATTGAGGACATTATGAACTTTACAGACAAATGGAATGAACTAGAAAATATAATCCTGAGTGAGGTAACCCAGATCCAAAAGGACATGCATGATATGTATTCACTGATAAGATTAGCCTAAGAGTACAGAATACCTATTATACAACCCATAGAAATAAAACAAGCAGAAAGGCCCAAATGAGGGTGATTCAATCCCACTTAGAAAGGGGAAGAAAATAATCACAGGAGATGGAGGAGGGAGGTATGGCATGGGGGGACGGGAACAGGATCAGGTATGGTGGAAAGAAGCCCAGAGGGCCAGGAGAATGAATGCAAAAATGCAGCCTCTGGGGGTAGAAGGTGGGAGGACCCTCTAGAAAGTAGCAGAGACCCAGGAAGTGAGAGACTCTCAGGACTCAATGAGGGTGACATTAGCCAAAATGCCCAACATTGGGATGGAGGAACTCTAAGAGTCCACCTCCAGTAGGTAGACAGGGCCTCGAGTGGAGGGACTGAGTTACTAATCCACAGTCAACATTTCTGACCCAGAATTGTTCCTGTCTAAAACAACTTCAGGGACAAAAATGGAAAAGAGACTGAAGCTTGTTGGCTGTCCAAAGACTGGAACAACTGCAGATCCATCTCATAGTGGGTGTGCGTGCACCAAAGCTTAACACTATAACTGATGCTATGGTGTGCTTACAGATGGGAGCCTGACATGGCTGTTCTCAGAGAAGCCCTACCAGCAGCTGACTGTTACAGAAGCAAATACTTACACCTGGCCACTGAATCTAATTCAGGGACCCCTATGGTTGAATTAGGGGAAGGATTGAAGAAGCTGAAAGGGACAGCGACCCCATAGGAAGACCAGCAATCTCAACGAACCTGGACCCCAGGGAACTTTCAGAGACTGACCCACAAACCAGACAGCATATCTGGGCTGGTCTAAGGGTACCAGCCCCCTCACTCCAGACATATATAGCAGAGGACTGCCTGGTTTGACCTCAGTGGGAGAAGATACACCTTATCCTCAAGAGTCCTGAGGCTCCAGGGAAGGGGGAGTCCTGGTAGGGAGGAGCACCCTTTTGGAAACAAGGGGGAGGAGAAATGGAATTAGGAACTGTGGGAAGGGAGACTAGAAGGGGGTAATGTCTGGAATATAAATAAATAAAATAATCAAAAATATTTCATTTTTGCAGCATCCTCAAACTTACATTATGTTTCATTTACTCACGTGCACACACGTGCACACACACATATCTTTACACGTTTATTGAACTGAAATTAAAAAAAAGCACTTCTTAGAAAGAGTTCACAGTTTTATTCTTTCCTAGTCTACTATTTGTAAAATATTATATTTTATACTTTTATTAGATATTTTCTACATTTCAAATGCTATCCGCAAAGCCCCCTATACCTTCCCCCACCCTGATCTCCAACCCACCCACTCTTGTTTCCTGGCCTTGGCTTTTCCCTGTACTGGGGCATATGATCTTCACAAGACAAAGGGCCTCTCCTCCCATTGATGGCTGACTAGGCCTTCCTCTGCTATACATGCAACTAGAGACACAGGTCTGTGGGGGTACTGGTTAGTTCGTATTGTTGTTCCTCCTATAGGGTTGCAGACCCCTTTAGCTCCTTGGGTACTTTCTCTAGCTCCTCCATTGGGGGCCCTGTGTTCCATCCAATAGA
>NC_034599.1:2673836-2692595 GCF_900095145.1 Mus pahari | reverse complement strand
TAATAGCTGAGTAGTACTCCATTGTGTAAATGTACCACAGTTTCTGTATCCATTCCTCTGTTGAGGGACATCTGGGTTCTTTCCAGCTTCTGGCTATTCCCAGACTGATTTCCAGAGTGGTTGTACAAGCTTGCAATCCCACCAGCAATGGAGGAATGTTCCTCTTTCTCCACTTCCTCACCAGCATCTGCTGTCACCTGAATTTTTGATCTTAGCCATTCTGACTGAGGTGGAATCTTAGGGTTGTTTTGATTTGCATTTCCCTGATGATTAAGGATGTTGAACATTTTTTCAGGTGCTTCTCAGCAATTTGATATTCCTCAGTTGAGAATTCTTGGTTTAGCTCTGTACCCCATTTTTAATGGGGTTATTTGGTTTTCTGGAGCCTAGCTTCTTGAGTTCTTTGTATATATATTGGATATTAGTCCCTTATCGGATTTAGGGTTGGTAAAGATCCTTTCCCAATCTGTTGGTGGTCTTTTTGTCTCATCGACAGTGTCTTTTGCCTTACAGAAGCTTTGCAATTTTATGAGGTCCCATTGGTTGATTCTCGATCTTACAGCACAAGTCATTGCTATTCTGGTCAGGATTTTTTTTCCCAGTGCCCATATCTTTGAGGATTTTTCCCACTTTCTCCTCTATAAGTTTCAATGTCTCTGGTTTTATGTGGAGTTCCTTGATCCATTTAGACTTGAGTGGATCAAGGAACTCCATATACTTTATTTTTTTAACACATTTCAGATATGAACATGGACAATGCATTCTGCTCCACAAATTACAAAACCCTGACTGACCATTGTGTTGTCCAGTCAAATCTTTCTTATTTCAAATGCTGAATTATTTATTAACATATTTTAAACCTGGAAACAGAAGATACAAAATAGTAATTAAATTTCCTTTTATTCATTTAATTTAATAGAATTTCATTTTATTTTATTAAATGTTTTATTACGTAAGAGAGAATTGCATCTGTTTTAAGTTCAGTAATCTGCAAAGAATTCCCTAGTAGTAGGGAGGCAGAGCAAGTGGATCTCTGTGAGTTCTGGACCAGCCTGGTCTATGTTTGGAACATCAGGACACTCAGGACTATTTAAAGCGACTCTGTTTAAAAAACAAACAAACAACAAAACAAATCAAAAATAATTCCTAAGTACGTGATTGGTAAACTAGGATTAACACCAGGAGATTAGTTAGAAACTACCACAGTGTTACCAACAGCAATTGTCACAAAAGGTCATCAGAATGCACTCAATAATCACCCCACCCCATAGCTATTGGTAACTTACAGTTGTTAGGAGAAGGGTATCCATTTTCCTTAAGAATATGACCACTGGTAGTCCAACCAATGGGGCTATTTAAAAGCCCCATTAAGGCCTTTGTTTTGGTTTATGCCCACTTAAATGCTCATTTTTTTAAATAAAAACAAATGTGATAAGTTTGTGTTTTAAGACTATAGCTAACTCTACTCTAGTTAAAATTATGATTAATCTAGAAGACTGAGGAGAGCAAACACAACACATAACATTATCTGTTCTTAACATAATCTGCTTATAACATTTTTCTAGTTTGTAGGGTGTCATGACCCTGAAGATAAACATGAGTAGATGTTCTATGTGTAAACTCATGACCAGAGGGACTAAATTGCCTTTGTTAATAGAACACCATATTTATTTTTAATCAAATTATAGGAGAAACACTTGCTGATACCAATAGTCCTTGAAGAATTCCTGAGTAAATGATCAGTGTGCTAGGAATCAAAACCTGCGGTAATATCCCTCTTTTCTCTCTTCTCTCTCTCTCTCTCTCTCTCTCTCTCTCTCTCTCTCTCAGTGGGCATTATGTGTGTATATGGTATATACATATGGGGATGCACTAGCCCTTGCCAACACAGAATTACACAGAAAGCTTGGAAAAAGACATCATGTGGAATTAGGAATTAGTTAGCTAGCTACAAGTTAGGCTGGTGACCATCAAGCCAGAGAGTTCCTCTTATCACAGCCCCAACAGAACTGGTGTCACCAACTTACATTGAATAGCTTTCTACACACACACACACACACACACACACACACACACACACACACACACATACACAGTAGAACTGTCTTCTTCATCAAAGTGCTGGGAATTTGAAATCAAATTCACATGTTTGCACAGTGCACATCTCCTGCTGAGCCATCTTCTCCCCAGGCCTAATTATTCTTCTAGGATAATAACTGCTTAGGCAACTAAGAAAGGGGAGGGATGCTACAGATAATGAGATGAAGAAGAAACAAAACAAAATCAATTAAAAACTCTCCTAAAAATCTGGGTTGATTTGGTTCAGTTCCAACTTGCCTTTAAACCCCAGCTTTTTTTCAGTACCTGTCAGTCTCAGCAGTTCTCACAATTTTTCTAGAAGGAGAACAATACAATATTGCTCTACCTTCCTTCCCTTCTTCACAGGTCCCAAGTAATGAGGTGGGCATTCATAGGCCCACTCATAGGACACTCACACTTCCAGTGTGCTCATGCTGAGTTTCCCCTCCACTCTGTTCTCTCCCTCCTTCCTCCCTTTTTCACTCCCTTGCTGTTTGTCATCTAGTTTTCTACTTTTAGAAGACATGGAATCAAGTTTTTTTCAAAACATTACTTTTACTGTGTGTGTGTGTCTGTGTGTGTGTGTGTGTGTGTGTGTGTGTGCAGGTGCCCACGGAAGCCAGAAGGGGGCATCAGACCCTTTAGATCTGAAGTTCCAGGCATTTGTAAGTGTCCTGAAATGGGTGATCTGAGCTCTGAATCTCTGATAGAGCAGTCAATTGGTAACCTCTTAGCCATTTCTCCAGCCCATAGTTTCTAATCAGTAGAGCTTGAGTACAACATTATCAACATTTTCAAGATGACTTTCTTGTGTGCTTAAGTCTGTGGCTATGCTTTAGATGTGGGTAAAGTATGTATTTTTCAACTGCTAATTGATACGTTGCTATTATATTCAAATAGAAGCTTAGCCATTACTAGCATAACTATATCCCATGTATATAATCACTGATCTTTCAGATTCTTGCCCTATAACTTGGTGACCAGTCTGAAATTAATCCAGATCTTTTTAGCAAGAACCCCTTAACACAGAACAAATAATTAAGACTACATTAATTCACATATTTTCCTCTTCAGTCTCCTGTTGTATCTGGCAAAACAATAACTTTTTAAGTCCCCCAAAAAATCAATGTCTCACATTTGCAGATATGAATTTTGCTCTTGTTTTATGACATTAAGTGAGATAAGAAAATGTAAGACCCTGGCTAAGCACATATAAAATGTAATAGCCCAAGGAGAGGATTAGAAAAGTAAAATGTCAGACAAACACATATAGAAGCCAATGCTAATTCATTAACATGGAACCAAATGTACAGTCAGTCTCTTTGCACAGCATGGTAGGATCTTCCCCACAGAAGTGTGATGACCCTTTGCTCTATGCCAGGTATAACCTTAGGACTTAAATGTTCATCCAGTGACTTAATTTCAGGGCTGAAATGGAAATTCTACCAATTTGCTAGAACTTGACTCCTTTCCATAGGCAATAATGTGGCCAAATCACTCCTAGGTAGGGTTATCTTTTTTTGTTTGTTTGTTTTTTGGTCTTTTGAGACAGGGTTTCTCTGTGTAGCCCTGGCTGTCCTGGAATTCACTTTGTAGACCAGGCTGGCCTGGAACTCAGAAATCCACCTGCCTCTGCCTCCCAAGTGCTGGGATTAAAGGCGTGGGGCACCACGACCCGGCAGGTAGGGTTATCTTGACAGAACTGGAGCCAATACATTCTGAGTTAGCAACATTGGTGATATTTGCATAGCAAATATAATAATAATTAAATTCAAGCAACCATTATGTACATCCTTCAAGAATTTGTAAAGTTATAGAGATGTAAAGCACTTCCTTTAAGGTTGATATGAGTGGCCAATTAATGAATTTTTCTGATACTTTCTTGTTTCAGCCTCTTTGCTCAGACCTGGGAAATAAAGAATAGTTAGAAATAGCATTAAAAGCAAACTTTAAATTTTATGCTTGCAGTCATTCTGTAGTCTCTAAACAATAAGAAACTGTAACAGGCTTGAGTAAGAAAGTTTCTGTGCTATTAATTCACACCCTAATGTTAAAAGTAAAATATGCTATCTCATTCTGATTGAATAAATAATGTAATTGAAATCAATCAATTAAATATTTCAAGTATGGAGAAAGTTAATCATTTAGAAGTTCTATGAAAACATCATTATTAAAAATATAAAATAATTTAATGGAAGTACTCTAAAATAGTTTCAATCAAATTCATATTACAGCTGACTTTTCAAAATCACTGAAAACTGGACATACTTATACAACCAAGAATTAGAATGAGTAGAAAGAGACATGAGAAAATCAGGGCAGGAGAAACTACAGATATAGCACTTAAAGGACTCATAAGCTTGGAACAACCTAGATCCAACCAATATCAATGAAATGACATCATTTTCCCCCTACCACTGATAGGGATGGAATTGGTCTCAAATATGGCAGATTTGGGGTTTGAAGGGAATATTTTTTTCAAAGGGCAGAAAATTTTGAAGTAGCATGAATAGTGATGGAATCTTCATACTTACATAAAATTGTCACGAGGGCAGGGAGGGCTTAGATGAAAAGAATGGGTAGGAATGAAATAGCAGAAAACAAAGAGATGCATAGCATCCTGACAGAGGCTGGCATGCAGATTTGCTGACTGGCTGCATGACTGGCTTAGGGCAATGAAAAGCAGGGAGGATTCATGGTTCCATGGTCTGCGGTGCATATTGTTGCTTGGCAGAGGGAAGTTGTGACCAGACTAGCATGTTGTCATGGAAGCAGAGGGAAAACAGGTCAGTTTATGACATTCAGTGTGCTATGCTATGTGGAGAAAGTGCAAGGACAGTGTAAGACTTTCCCTTGTGATCAGAGTCATGGAAAAACAGCTCAGTTTCATAGAATTGAAGCGCAGCATGAAAACAAATTGATGGCCTCAATGGAACACCATAAACTTACCAAAGAAAACATATTTGTTACCTACTTTGAAATTCACTGCTGAATAACTTTTTTCATACTGTAGCTCATCTAGAGTTTACAATTAGATAACATGAAATAATTTTCACAAAAGTTTGAGGGAGCTGGTGGTATAGGCTTTTATCAGAAATAAGCACATAAATTTCAAGCAACAGATGGGAAGTTAGGGTAAAACAGAGATGAAATAGTCTCCATTCACACAGTGCCAAATGTCATGACTTGGGCTTCAGAAGAGAATTGACAGTAAATGGTCCAATTGATATTCCATAGCCATAGGAATTTATGTCCCCATATGGTGCTGTCAAAGTTTCACTACACCACAATTCCTATGGCACTGCTGTGGAAATGTTTCATAGTACAAGAAATAAAGTCATGGCTTATTTTCATAGCAAGTATTCAATTTATATTTCATGAAAAACACAAATATTTTCCCTACCATCTATCTACTTCCACTGATTCACTTTACTTTTTAAATAATAAAAAAATCCCTCAGAAAAGAACAGTGGTACTATCCTTAATAAGTTTCCTCCCATGGGAACTTCCAGCCATATTTCAGGTAAGATACCAGGCTATCAGGGCATGCTGGCAAGTTTAAACTTCTACTGCAGTGTAGCTTTTGATAGTTTTCTGGCTACCAACAATAAGGACAAACTGATGTCTGGGAGCATGTTCTGAGAATTGATTAAGGTGCCTTTGGTAATGACACTGTGAAATGAGACAATGCAATACATCAGACTAACTGCAGGGTATTCTTTAAAAGTTGGCCAAATGAATACAGTACATATCTAAAGATCTGCTATGGCTCCAATAGACAGGGTGAGGTCACCATTGATACTTGTTTGTCAAAATGCACATGAACCCCAGTATTCATTTAGAGAGAACCATGTAAAATCTTATTGAGTATTTCTCTTATGGGCATGCTCTCAGCATATCTGCTTATAATTCAGTAATATTCTTTGATGCTCTGAAGATCCCTCCTCAGTTGACTATGTTCAGTTGTAGGGTAACTTCCTGACCTAGAAGAATTTAAATAGTAATTTAATTCCAAATATAAAACATTAAGAACATTTAAATTTCCCAAGAATATTTAAAAGATTCTAGAAGGAAATAGGTAAATCTGAGAATTATAATCACAATGTTAAGTCTGTCTGTCATTCAGCTTTATAGTTATCTTCTTCCAGAAATGTCAAGTCAGTGCTCTGAACTCATTGCTGGGTGGCCCTCTAGTTGTCTGCATTCATTCTGTGACCACTTGTTCTTTTCAAGGAGCCTACATGTGGGAGGGTCTGAGCACAATCTTACCTAAATGGAAGGCTGATAGAGCTGCAGGCACTTCATAGGTATTCTAAGTCACTTCTCCTTACAGACACACTAAGGGTTTCAAACCTTAGAACTGTCTGCAGGTTATATATACAGCATGAGAGTACTTCAAGACATTAATCTCTATCACTTCATGACCTCACAAATAGATACTATACATACTATACACACTACCAAATGATAGAACTCACAAAAGCTAATGTAATCTTCTCTTGAAGCCTATTTTCAAAACAAAAGCTTCAAATAAAGATAAAACACAAATTAATAATCACACCTGGCATTTATTTAGCATTTACCATGTCTTTAAAGATGATGCTTAACTTTTTTTAAAAAAAGTTAATTTTTAAATTAATTTTTAAGTTAAAATTAATTAATTTTTAACTTTTTTGTTTTTTTGTGTTTGCTTGTTTGTTTTTGTTTTTGTTTTTGTTTTTGTTTTTGTTTTTGTTTTTCGAGACAGGGTTTCTCTGTATAGCCCTGGCTGTCCTGGAACTCACTTTGTACACCAGGCTGGCCTCAAACTCAGAAATCCGCCTGCCTCTGCCTCCCGGGTGTTGGCATTAAAGGAGTGTGCCACCATACCCGGCTTAACTTAACTTTTTAAAGTTAATATTTAACTTAGCTTTTAAAAGGTAAGTGGATTGGGATGTGAGCATTCTAGAGAATGAACTAGAGGTAAGGGAGAGTAAGCAATGAGATAAAAGGGACCAAGACACCACATGAGGGTATGTCACAAAGGAGGGTGCACACATCATGTGCATTCCCCATGTCAGATTCAGATGTGAGGCCAGGATGGAGATGAGCACAGGTGAGAAAGGGGAGCTCTTGGTTACTCTGAGAGTGGCTAAGCAGGGATGGTGGGCACAGAAGCCCATGGTGTGAAAGGGGTTGAGAAACTGGTGAGATTCCAGGAAGAGGGAGAGCAGCACCAACTTTCAGGAAGAGAGGCTATGGAGGCAGAAAAGCTGCAACAGAGCAAGGGCTCTGAGAACATTTCTTTGGCTAGGATGGCTCCAGTGTGGCTCCATGTTAATGGCAATAATCAAGTAAGAGGAAGGAACTTTCATGCAAGAGAGTCCTTACTTATAAGGGAGGAACTTGGCATAATTGTGACTCTGGGGCGCAAAAAGAGGCCATTTGATCTGGAGAAGAGATTGTTCTCTCCCCCAGCTCTTCACCAAGGAAGCATGCAGTGGCTTCCAAGGAAGAAGGGAGGGCTAAATGACTAAGGATGAGAAGGTATGAAGCACCCTTTAGAGCATAAGGCAGGAAGCCAAGAGGAAAAGGTAATTAATTGGGTTTTACACCAATTCTGGGAAGTCATTTGTGATTCTTCCTTAAGATACAAAGAGAACCAACTATGCTGATGACACATTAGATTGGTTCTGACATGGACTTTGTCACTAGCTGTACGTGTGTTTTTATTCAGTGCAGTAAACGTCTGTATGGTTCAGTTTGCTTAAATCAAATGAGATGGCCACAGATTGACACTGTGAGACACAGAGGTAGACAGTTTTCATCTGCCTCAGGACACTGAGATTTAGTTCTGTGGTCTGGGGGTCTTCAACAATCTTTAGTATATGGGAGATTCTGCAGGATAAGTAATTATGCCTTCTAAATCTCCAGCAGTACCCACTCCTATTGAGAAGGGTAGAAGTAGATGGTCAGGAAAAATGTCTCCCAAGTCTACTGAGTATATCCTGAGGGTCTATGTCAGTGAAGACCAGGTTATGGTGGTGAATAACTCAAGCATTCAGTCTCAATTCTCCACTTTCTCCTAGTACATTTTACTCTGAGAATAGGTTGTTATCTAGATAAAATAACAGAAATTGACTTTGCTCCTGCTGTTTCTTCAGGTCTTACAAGGTACTAATAAACAGTGAAATTCTCTGTAGATAACAGCAAAGAAAGGAAAGAGCCAGTACAGAGTGATCCAGAAGTGAAAAATGCAGCCCTGAATTATCACAGAAACCATTCTCATTAGTGATCATAATAGTTAAACCTATGCATTGCTGGAAATCACATCAACAGTAGCAGAAAGAGGTTGGATCTAGGAGTTATCATTATGGCAGAGGACATCTCACTACCATGAAAGGAGAAAAAAGTTATTTTAACCAGATTGACTACACGACTTCCAGCATGAACTGTGAATGAGTTGACAGGGACAGGGCAATTATTAAAGGCAATGTATCAAATTCTATTCAAATGTTCAGTAGGGTGCAGCACACATGATTGTTAGAGACTTTTCTAGTTGACACCTTCATTAATGGAGAAGTGTAAAATGGAGCCTGGCCAGCAAATAGATTTTCAAAGATAATTCTGCCCTGGGAATTGCGCCAAGTGAGAGCTTCTAACACCACAGTAATTATGCTGAAATGAATACACAAGTCACTGGGAGAGTTCCAGATCCAGGTAGATGACTGGATAGTGGCATAAGAGACTGATGGACAGAACTCCAGGTGAAAATCTTTAGCGATAGGAGGGTGATTCCTGGATCATAAAAATAAAATAAAACAAAACAAAACAAAAATAAAAATTCTAGTCATTGCAAGTAGTTTTTTAAATATTTATTTTTAATTATGTGTATATGTGTGTGTTGGAGGGAGAGAGTTCCACACACAAAAGCAGGAGCTGGCAGAGGCCAGAAGAGGTCATTAGATTTGAAGCTGGAGTCACTGGTGCTTGTAAGCTGCCCTGTATAGGTGTTAGGGACTATACAAGAGCAGTATGTGCTGTTCAATGCTAAGGCATCCCTCCAGCATCTCAAATAGTTTTATCATTAACATTTACTATTTACAAAACACATGCTAGATATTAGAGCTACCACTGTTTCACTGTTTCACATATAGTGACATATATAAAAACAACTATTGTCTAAATATAAAAATGGCCATGTGTTTTTTAAATCTTTAAAAGTTCTTTTTCAAATATTTCTGATATATTTTTGAATTTATGCCAAATTTATACATCCTAAACTAACCAACCAATGGCACCCAAGAATGGGTTTTGACAGCTCTGACAGAAGATGGAGAGAAACAATATGAGACATATATCCACATGCATACTCCCTATCTCATGTTGTGACATGTTTTGCATATACCAGCAAGAAGGTCATTGTGTGTCCCCCAGTCTTGCATCCTCAAAATTATAAGCTAAATAAACTCAACCAATTTTCTTCAAAAATCTTAGTTTATAGCATTACTTTGCTAGCAACAGGTAAATGCTTTATACAGATATCATGCCTATCAAAAATTACCAAATAGCTAGAATAGGAATAAATTAATTGAAATTACAACTGGGAGCCAAATCAACTGTTTGGAAAACTATATATATTACAGAAAGCACAGAGCAAAGAAAAGCACACATATTTACCAGCACAGAAAATATAAACACATGCATAGATCAGTGAGATCCAATCAGATGTAATGCGGAGTCACAAAACAGCATATGTTCATTGTAAAATTTGACGAGTCTATAAAGTAAATGGAAAAATTCCCCAAGCTCTGAAGCTTCCCAACATCTGAACAGTCTTGATTATGTTGCTTCTTTGCCACATGATGAATATGAAAGAGATATCTAATTTAGCAAATAGGGAACTTTTGAAGGTACACGTTTCGGGAATTATAGAAAAGGAAAAAGAGGAGGCATGACATTTTATTTTAAAAGATAAACTTGCTAAGTGTTCACAGCAAGCAGAATTCCAACAACGTGATGGTCCATTCCCAGGAGCTGCAGAGGCAAACACTGGCAGAACCCAACACATCCTTGCTTCATAACTGATTTGGACTATGGGATGTGATGTGGGCAGAGGAGGCAAGTTTCGTTCTGCTAGGAAACTGAGAGTGCACCATTACTTGGTGTGCCTCCTTGCTGGGCTGCTGATGTTCTCATCTGCACTGTACTATTGACCTTTACTGGCCACCGTAAAGTCCTTGCTGCATTCTGTCCATTGCTGCTCAGTGAGGAAACAATTTGATTCTCACAAATTGGCTCATGACAGTCTATAAGGAAGAAGGCAATGACGACAAATAACGTGGTGAAAAGGTTGATACGCAATTAAAAATATATTAGAAATGGGTGGGAATGTAGATGAATTCAGTGGGATTAGCAATAAAATCATCAAGGAGTATTGTCCTGACCAGCAAGGTTTGCAGAGGCCTCTGAACACAGGCAGTAGTAAGAGATAGTGAAAGGAACGCAGTGGAATTAATAGATGAAGAGAAAGGGATTGTCAGCAGGCAGAGGGTGCTTTCAAACTAAGTTTTTTTCCAAGGAATGTTGACATTTTGTCTAGGCTCTGCCCCACAGGAACCCTTACTGGACAACAGCCAGGTGTGCTCAGCTCACTATGAAAGGGGCTGCTCGCCCCTCCTCTATCTCTAGCTTTCTTGCTCTTGCTCTGCTGTCTTGCCCCTCCCCTCTCTCCCCATTCCGTCCCCCTCTCTCTCCACGTGTTCATGGTTCTCTCCCTCTCCCTCTCCCTCCCTCTCTCCCTCTCCTTCCTCTCTCTCTCTCTCTCTCTCTCTCTCTCTCTCTCTCTCTCTCTCTCTCTCTCTCTCTCTCTCTCTCTCTCTCTCTCTCTCTCTCTCTCTCTCTCCCCCCACTATACTGTTGGAGATGCCTCAGCATGGGCCTGCACCCACACACCCACATATATATTCACCATATTCCTTCTCCATTTAATGATTTTATAAAGTGAGGAAGAGCAGTTCAGCATTAGCTGCAGTCAGGTGGGGCAGAAGGGTGAAGGCTGACACTTGTTAGATGGCAGACACTTGTGCAAATTGAAAGGCAAAAAAAAAAAAAAGCCTCTAAATAAAGCGTGACAAGCAAGAGACTGAAGGATTGGGTAATGACAACATAAGGATCCTGCTGCAAGGTGGTGTGGCATAGGACAGTGGGGTGATCTGTCTTACACAAGAGGCAGGATGAATTTTAGGCAATAGTCAGTGTTTCTGAGCCTGATCTCATTGTTTCTAAACCTAATTCATTCCCTTTAAAGTAAGAACAACAGAATTTATCATTTAAAAATAGTTCAACCAATGGCATGTGGCATATAATTGTTTAATTTGTTTTTTACAAAAACAAATTAAAAAGTGGACCTCTTCCTTATGTGGATTTTATCAGGGTGGTGAGTGTTGAAATAGACACTGAAATGCATTTTAAGACAGAGAGCTGTGCTGAACATGGATGAGTCGCTGAATTAAATTACTGGAACCTAAACAAAAATTAAAAAGAAAAAAAAAGAATAAAGAAAATAAAACAAGAAAAAAAACAAAACAAACAAACAAAAACCAATCCCCTGGCAGAGACTAGGGTGTGCTTTTCCTTTGTGCCACAAAACATCAGCTCACTTCAAGTGATTCATTTACAAGGAGCCAACAGGCTGACAAACAGGGTGAGAGTCAGCAGAATGTTTATTGGAAAGAACAGTGAGTGCAGAGTCTCAGAGAGAGAGCTTGAAATCTGGCCCAGTTTGTTGCTAACTCAGCCTTGTTCATTGCTATATGCCTGATAGAATAATGTTTGGACTAATGAATATTTATGGAATGAGAAAATAAGCAAAAAAGGTTCTTAAGTTCCTGTGCTTTGACTTCTTTATGCGACCAAAGATAACCAGACTCAACTGCAGTAGAAGGAAAAGAAGTGGGGATCCAGCTCAGCCTGTATTTAGCTGGATCTGTACACTGTACTCTACCATGCAGGTAATGATAGGCAAATAAATAATAAAAAAGAGCATAAAGAAATGTTACATATGTAATAACTTTATAGCTGTTCAAGTTTGAGGTCAATTTCCTTTGAAACCTTTCCCCAGGATTTATGACAATGTTACATAACAGATTCTCATGCATTGTTTCCCAGTTTGCCTCTCTTGTAGATGATCACTCTAGCAACCTAACACATTGTAGGAAATCACTATCAAAGACCAAGCATAATGGAATTGTTGATATAGCAATGGTACTTTGGTGTTCTCCAGTATTCATTAAATATGTTCCTTCAAATAAGGGTTAAAAACCAAACATATACACATAAACATGTAGGTAAAATGAACACATTATGAACATACAAATGTATGTAAATCTATGCACACAGACAGACATCTACACATACACAAAAACATGTAAATATGCACAGACCATGTATATATAACTACTCACAAAGACATGTACACACACAAATACATATGAAAAGCAACCAGATTCTCTTTTAATTTTAGTATTTTTTTGGAATATCTATTGAAAAACAAAGCGTGTCAGTCAGCAAAGCCAGATATTCACCCCAAACTGAGAATTAATCGTTAATCTATAATATGACCTAAAATTGCTAGAAATACTCTAACCACAGATCCTACAGGTGCTTTCGTTTATATAAAAATCTGTCAAACTTTAATGACTTTTTAAATGCAGTAATAGAAGGGGAGGGATCGCATGTATGTAAGATAGAATTCAGAAAGATATATGTCACACATCTAAGTCATTTCTCCTTCTTTACTGAACCAGACAGAAAACTTAACAAGGAACCAGTGTCTTTATTTCTGTTACAATTTCTCTAAATACTGCAAGTGGTTGCAGGTTGTCCTTCTTCCTCATACACACACACAAAAAAATGACCAAGTCTCAATTGCTGATACTTCTGTGTTTTATGCAAACATGGACTTTGTGGATATTATTAAGTCAAGGGTCTTAGAATTAGATAATTCTAAATTTAAAGTGGTTCCTAAATCCAATGACTGTGGTTTTAAAGAGAAAGTAGATATTGACCTGGGTCACACAAAAAAGACATTCATATAAACATGGATGTAAACATGGAAGGTTGCCACAAGCCAAGGACGGTTGGGAGCTTGGGATGCATGGTGTAGATTCTCCCCAAAAGGAAACTAATGCTGTGACCATCTTGTTCATAAAAATTGAAACAAAAAGACTCTCAGGGCCCAAGAACGGGAGTTGAGAGTTACATCAAGGTACCCAGGAAGTTTTCAGGTGAAAAGACACCCTATATCTTTGCTGTGCTTGAAGCTACACAATTGCTCATATTAATCAAGACTAATCTATACATCTCAAGATGATGTATTGTGTTTTGTATAAATTACACCTTAATATTTCTGTAAAGAAATTATTTAAAAGGAGAATTTGGAGTAGCTTCAATGTAGATATAAAATATAAAATAGTAGTTGTCCTTTTTAAGTTTCATTTTTCTGTGTAATGCATAGGGAATTCAACCTTATTGATAATCTGTTTGCATAGATAAGTCCTCATAGGTAAGTCCTCCAAGATTTCTGGGAAATGTATACCCTAAATACTTATAAAATGTATATATTTCTATACCTGAAGATCATAGTTTTCTTCTGTGCATTAAGTCTCTTTAGCATGCAGTCTCAAGCATCTGCATTCTACGTAGTTATAAACTGTTTGATAGGAAAAGAACGAAGCATCTCTCCCTGTGTGTTCATCGTCCCTCTCCCAGGTAAATCTTTTTGCTCTAGATTAATGATTGTGTTCTTATAAGATCAGTGACTTCAGCATATCATCCTTTCACAGTTGGCTATGAAAGCTTCTGCTTAGAAACACATTGCTCACATGCTATACATCGTCTCCCACTTTCTCTCTCTCTTTTATGAAGCTCTGTATGTGTAAGAAATTCTACTAACCCTTTCTCAACAGCTGCCATCCCTCCTTGCTGGAAGCTCTTCTGCTCTACAGCTTTGACTCACTGGGTGCTCCTACTTGTGCCTTGGCATAATACCACCCCTTTTCAGGATAGTGCATGTCATAATCTGTCTCTTATCCTAACATGAGAACAGTTACTCTTTATTTTAGGCAGCTGTGTTTTCCTAACCCTTTACAAAGAGTCACACCTTTAAAGGTTCTAAATACAAGTTCTAAATAAAGGTGCTAAATCCTTTTGAATATCAGCTACCATATCACTATGTGGGAGAGTAATTCCTATCTTCAATTGGCCTACAAGGGTAACAGTCCAAGGAAAGACATCAGGATGAAGAAGCCTATTTAGAACAATACACTACATCTTAATTTGTTGTTTGCAGATAAACAAACATGACAATATTATGTCATCCCAAATCTCTGCTAATGTGGGTCTGCATCAGAAACATGTGGCTGCACAGACCTACTTTTCTAAGAATAACAGTATGTGTCCTACAGTACTAAGTTCTAGGTTTGGGTTTTACTAAGATCAACAACCAAGAGGCCCCACTTAGAACTTACCCACACTGGCTGCAGTGGACTCCTTATTCCTAGACTATGCTTCACCCACCTTTATACCAGAGAAGCACCACAATACATATACAAGCAGCTGCTGAGAATCCTGGCGACAGTTACACTGAGCCTGGGTACTCATCCAGGCAAAGGGCTTGAACATATAATGGGTATCTTCTTTTCTTTCAATACAAGGGGTGGAGAATGACTATAAGGTCACCTCCATGTCACACATAGTATCCAAGGTTAAATTTTGCATCCCATAGAATTATGTCTCATCAGTAGAGACCCTTGTGCACATGTCTGCATGTTGAGCTCATAAGCAGCACAGCAAATTTCTGTATCTAATTATTTGATAAGAAAACAAACTTACAAATATACCAAACCTCTCCCAGGGACTGTGTTTTCCACATGGTGCTTCTTTCTGTGGTCTTATTAAAAACAGTTTCATGGTTTAAGTTATTTATAACTTATTTAGTTCACTCATTTAACTTATATGATTCACTAGGTTTCCATGAAATTAATTATTTTATTGTGGTAAATATTAAATAACATAAAATTGAGCATTTAAGCCATTTTAGAACACAAAATTAAGTGATGATAAATGCATTCTTAATACTGTGTGTGAAAACCAGAAGGAATTTTCCCCCAACATTTCCTCGGATCTTGGAATAAGGGAAAACTACTAACTAGAGTGGCTGCTGTGAACACTCACCAGCACCGCAGTTCCCAGGTGAATGCCCAATGTACTTCCTGCAGGTTTCCAGCTTCAGCTGTATACTACTAGTTCCTCCCAGTTAGTTCTCATCCCTGAATTACAAATGCAGACAAATCCTGTCTTGCCTTCCCAATCTGCTCTCCAACTGATTCTTTTTGCCCTCTGTCCTGAGTTCATCTAACACAAAGATTTAGTTTTCAGAATACAAATGAAGCTCGTGACACCACATAAACAAAGTTATCAATAATGTACAAAATTATCCTAATAATTTGAAATTAAATTGGTTTTTGTTAGAATACAAAAACTATCAGGTGACAGCTCCGTACCATAGGATATCTCAGAAGTGATCATGTATATTTTTAAATATACATATATACTTGCTCACATCCTCCTTTTGTTGCAACACTAGTCAGCAGAGAATTAACTTTCCAAGAAAGATTGCTGCGTCACTGCAGACACTCTTAAGTGTGTAGCCAGAAAAGACAAGTCGGAAGGGTTTTCCAGAATAATCCCTGGAGACAAGGGGATGCTAGAAAGTTCCCCTAAAAGGAGAAAACAAGCCATTTTTAATCAGATTAATTACTATTACTCACAGCAGATATGTTAGTGACCTTTATGATAGGACGTTTTAGAGGCAGAAACAGAGTCTTCTATTGCTATTAATTTTATCTTCCACTTGGACATTTCTGACTACCTGTTTCTTCTGAACATTAATGAAAAAAAAACTTCTAATTTTGAACATGCATATTTACATACTTTTAAGTAATTCTCCTGAGATTCTGGAGATTCAGTTAACTGAGGCAATTGTCCCAAATTTTGAAAAGTACTTAATGGACATGCATTAAATTATGTTGCTAAATTCAGCACAATGAAACCTCACCAGGGGCAGAGGGGAGACTTTTTGCTCAGGCAGAGGACTGTGAAGACTGTTTAGTAATACATAGATTCCAGTAAGTAACACAATATCAACCTCTCCACATGTAGAAAAACAGAAACCCATGAGATTCATCATCCCTTCCATGATGCTGTTGTAAATGTAGATATGTGACTATGTGCATATGCATATGTGTATGCATGTGTATGCATGTGAGTGTGAGTGTGTGTGTGTGTGTGTGTGTGTAAGTCCTGACAAATAGATTAGGCAGGAAAGACCGAGATCAAGTTTCATTAATAAATAGGGGGAATAGAACTAAATTTCTATGTTATATACAGACTGGTGATACTGTGAGTGTGCTTGGATCACAGAGTTCCTTTTTATAAATGAATGCACTGTTTTCCAAATATTTCACATCAAATTCCACTATAATTCAAAAGGAAGAGAGAAGCCAGTGGCCAGCATGAAAAAAGAAATAACCCTATTTAAGCGATTTGTTCAGGGTTTTATAGTTAGTGGTGGGGTGGGGATTTGGGATCTTCACTCTGAACCTACTGAAGCTACCCACATAGGCAATAGATTTAATCTTCCACGTGATCCCTGCAACACAATCAAAATTAAATTTATAGAGCCCTAAAGATTCCCTTCTCACTCTGGTTTTTATGTGTCATAGATAAATAACACCTTTATCAACTTTTCTTCTCAATTGATTTCGAGGAAATCTCCTAAAACTGTCTAAGGTCATACCATAAAGTGCCATTTGGGAAACACAAGCACTGAGTCTACAGAGAAGCCCTCATTGTCCTTAAACCTTAAATTTGGGAGTGGAAAACTTATACACAAACATCTACTTCTTGACTTAGCATATGAGTAATTGGTAAGGTAGTACAAAATAATAGCATATAAACTTTGTAGAATGTAATTGTTCTCTTAAGAATCCATCTAAAATTTGACTATTCCAACCTATGGGTCAAGTTACATAGAATATTGAATGTGAAAAATAGATCTTTTTAAAAAGGCTATCAAAATTACATTTGAAACATTCCTTTGCATGCACGTGTGTGCATGCATGTGTACATGTGTGTGTGTTGACGTACACATGACACACATGGCTTGACATGTATGTGCATGTCAGAAGAATTGCAGGAATCAGTTTAATATTTTCACTATGTGGGTTCTGTGTTCAAAGCCAGGCTACTAACATTGGTACCAGTCACCCTTACCCTCTTAGCTACCTCACAGACCTGAAAAAGCCAACTTTATTGTCTGTGTAAGTCTTTGTTCTGTCTTCTTCTTCAGATGTCACAGAGTATTAATTGATCAGACACTTCAAACAAGAAATGGTGAATTTTCTAGATAAGTGGCCTGATAAATGTGCTAGGGCAAAATTTTGTTAAAATGTGTGCACACTTTGATCCTAGTATATACTTAATATATGGTAGGGAATTAGAAAAATAAATCCCTGTAACCAGTAGATAAAAGAGGGCATGGTGCTTAATTCTCACTCTCAGCTTACTGGGTGGGTTTGGTCACCTGGAGTTGTATCTCTGGGTATTTATGACAGTGCTTCCAGAAGATCTAAAATGCAGAGGAAAGACTTACTGTACTGGCTGGTTTTGTGTGTCAACTTGACACAGACTAGAGTTATGACAAAGAAGCTTCAGTTGGGGAAGGGCCTCAATGAGATCCAGCTGTGGGGCATTTTCTCAGTTGGTGATCAAGGGGGGAGGGCCCATTGTAGGTAGTGCCATACCTGGGCTGGTAGTCTTGGGTTCTATAAGAGAGCAAGCTGAGCAAGCCAGTAAGGAACATCCCCCAGGACCTCTGCATCAACTCCTGCTTCCTGACCTGCTTGAGTTCCAGTACTGACTACCTTTAGTGATGAAGAACAATTTGAAAATGTAAGCTGAATAAACCCTTTCCTCTACAACTTGCTTCTTCGTCATGATGTTTGTGCAGAAATAGAAACCCTGACTAAGACACTTAACCTGAATATGGATGACAGTAGCATGCACCACTCTGTGCTTCCTGAATATAAATGCAGTGTGACAAGCTGCCTCATATTCCTACAGTAATACCTTCACCACCACAAAAGACATATCCTCAAACCATGAACCATATAATAAACCCTTAAGTTTCTCCTGTCTGATATTTTGTCCCAGAAACAAAGTAACCAATCATAATCGAGCTACAAATACACAGACTATTCCAAACACTTTAAATAGCAATAGTAAGAACCCGATTATCTTTAATATTTCAATTACTTGAAAAACTTTTCATAAATAATAGACTCCTGTAATCTGGCAATATGCCAAATTGAAAATATATTTATTGTTGAAATATAATAGTAACATGCCTACTTTAGGGGGAAGTGAATGTTTGACTTTTTTTTTTAACCCTAATAGTATTTTTTATTATTATTATTTTCTTTATTTACATTTCAAATGCTATCTCGAAAGTTCCCTATACCAACCCCCGCCCCTGCTCCCCTACCGACCCACTCCCACTACTTGGCCCAGGCCTTCCCTTGTGCTGGGTCATATAAAGTTTGCAAGACCAAGGGGCCTCTCTTCCCAGTGATGGCCTAT
>NC_034599.1:2661198-2673825 GCF_900095145.1 Mus pahari | reverse complement strand
AGTAAGATTCCTACGTTTGCCTTTCACCATCTGGTGATCTCTGCAGTTAGTTGTTACAGTTGTCTCTGGTTGGAGCTTGTTCCTCTGGTGATTCTGTTAGCCTCTGTCAGCAGTCCTAGGAGTCCAGTTTTCTCCTGAGTCTCAGTGGTCAGATTACTCTCTGCAGGGAACTCTCTTCTAGCAGGGAATGTGCACAGAGGCCTGGCGTTCAGATCTGACTCCTTGCTGAAGATGTAGGTCCAAAACAGGGCCTGTGCCAGAAGATGTGTTGCCTCTNCAGATTATTCACTCACCTGCACAGTCTAGCCACTGAGGGACTCTGGACACAATATGACTCACCTGCTCTGGCAGACAGAGCCCTCACTGGTTGCCAACTTTCCTCTGGCGAGGAAGGTGCGCAAAATTCTGGAGCCCGAAATAGAGTCTGTCCCAGAAGTTAGGTTGCTTCTGTCTGTCCTGAAGCTGTGTAGCTTCTGGGGTCCACACTCTTGCCAGTGTAGACTGGAGCCCAGAAGCTGCGTCCCTTCTCCAGGCCGCCGTCTAACGTGCAGTGGACTGGAGCAAAGATGGTTCTCCTTCTTGCTCAGGCCCGGAGACTGCTCCTGGGCAGACACCCCTCCTTGGGTGGGGAAAGGCACCGGATGACTGGAACCAGAAACGGGATCCTTCCCAGAAGCTGTGACGCTTCTCCAGTCCGCCCTCTCCCTGGCAGTGCACTGGAGCAAAGATGGCTCACCTTCCGGCTCAGGCCTGGAGACTGCTCCTGGGCGAATGCCCCTCCTCGGGCAGGAAAGGCTCCCGGTGCCAGATCAGGCCGGGAGACTCATGTTTGACTTTTAAAGAACAATGCCAGGTATAATTTATCTTCCAGAATTTTATGTATTCTCTGACAAGAACATAGCCTTGAGTTATCAGGATTCAAACTCCTATCCCTAAGGATCTGTACCAAAATACAAAAACAAACTGAAGAATTCTGGAAGAAATATCCCAAATGTATTGAATTAGACAGAGATATACAGTGAGGTTGCAAATGTTCTGATGCTTTATGGGACAAATGAGAGTAAAAGGTAACATTCTTTCAGAAATCTCTCCTGGATTTAGTCTCACTGATGCCAGTTTTGGAGAAGGCAGGGAATCACAATTGAGGTGACACAAACAGCAGATTATAGACAAACTAAGAGAACTATTCCTTATATGATATATAATAGGTTTGGCTAACACTCAAAGGTAACACAACGTAAAGGAATAGTTGGAAAAATGAATGAATATAACAGTTTAAACTTCATGTTGAGGAATGCTGAGAGTATTTCAAGAATATTATTAAGAATATTCTTAAGCACACATCAGAAGATAGCGACAGGGGGAAAAACAAACAAAAACATAATACCTTTATATCATCACTGTATAAAACTCTGATTTCAGTTTGTTTCATTGGCCAATCAGATGTACTGAAACAGTTCATGTTTTCCAATCTGACTCACTTCAATATTCTTTTGTTCCCTGAAATACTAAAATGCAGATTTTAGAAAGTTGTGTTCTGTCATGTCTGTACACGTGGGTCTTCAAATTCTCCCCCCACCCCAGCCATGGATTAAAGTTCTTCCCACAGTTTTAGGGTTCAAATAGAGGCCATTCATTTATATTTTGTTTGTTTGATTGTTATTACATATAACTCTTTCCTCTATGTAGTGGATTGAGTACGCTGTCTCTCTTTGTCTGGAATTTTAGAGACTTGATCCCAGTTGGTGGCTCTTTGTGAAGGTATTAGAGGAAGTCTATTAGTATGGGTGGGCTTGAAGAGTATAAAGACTCATATTATTTCAAGTTATCTGTTTCTTGATTGTAGTTTGAGATGTGAGTTCTCAACTATTTCTGCCAGTTTCCCTGTCCTGATGGTAATGGAGTTTTATCTCTCTGGAACAAGCCCAAAATAAAACCTTTCCTACCAAAGTTGCTCTTGGTCACAATACTGAACCATAGTAATAAAGGGTATAAAAGCCCCCTTGAGAGACATCTTCAGAAATCAAGCTCTTGGTTCTAGACATACTCATTCCTTTAGTGTGGGTGGTTCTGAGATTTCTTAGAGAACAGAACTGGGAGATCAATGTATTTATCTATAATTACTGAGTGCTACTGAAATCATAGATACTGGAGCAGAATCTACAAGCACTATTTTATGAAACCAGCATAATCCCTAACAATCTAGGTGGGTTCTAATACCCAAAGATGAATGCATTCTTCACCTTTCATTGAGGAAATTTCTCTTTGCAACAGACAGAGACCATTTCAGAAACCACAATATATCAAAATGCAAAGTTGCAAGTCCGGTCCCAGTGGCTACACTTATAAACTGAGGCAGAGGTTATGAAGTGTTCTGTGATAGTGTGTTTCATGCTAATGTCATAAACCATGTCTGTAAAGTCTCACCAACATGACTTTTCAAACATGTCAAATTGGATGGGGTCCTCCCTAACAAAGTCACAGAACACTTGGTAACCTCTGCCTTTAACAATGCTCCCATTCCCTCTGCCCCAGTGTTAACTGAGACTTAGGTGTGGAACATTTTATAAATCTATCCAGGCAACTAAGGAATGCTGAGAGAGGGAGAAATTGGCAACCACAGGAAGGAGCACACTGATTGGTTACCTAATACCAAATGACCAGCACTGAAAAAAAATGTAACATGAAACTTAGGAGGTTAAATTTAGGAATTTGTGTACATACACATATATGTACACACATGCATATATGTATTTGTATGTACACCGATATATATATATATATATATATATATATATATATATATATATATGCGCATATATATCTATGCATGCAGTAACAATGAAGAGAGGGGCAATTAATTTGAGAGTTTGGAAGAGTATATGAGGGCACTTGAAGGGAGTGCAGGGAAATTTTCCTCAGATTACAAAAATGCCCATGAAGAATGAGACCTGTGGGTTATATATATATATATATATATATATATATATATATATATATCAAATATCTGTTTAGGACAGCCAAGGCTATACAGATAGACCCTGTCTCAAGAAAAATAAAAAACAACAACAAAAACAAGCCAAGTCATTGCTTTCTCCTATACAAATAATTAAGATAAACATGTTATTGACAAGTTCACAAACATTAAATTGTTTTAAGAAGAGAGTAAGGTGAAGAAGAGTCTTGGCACATTGTATGTGTATGACTTGAGTAAATATCATTTCCTAAATACCAGTCTGAAGTAACTAAGGAAAAATGGTGCCCTTACATTGCTTACCTGGACAGTGGAACCTGAGTTTTCCAACTATGTTCATAATGGTTGGAATTATTACATGAGCTTCCTTTAGATTGTTCAGGCTTTTCTCACCATTGCCAAAACTGGAGGAAGTCAAATGGTACTATTCATTTTTTTTTTAAGAAGGCAGCAACTCAGCCAATGATTTAAAACAATATTCATGGACTAGTGGGATGGCTCAGTATTTAAGAGCACCTCAGATTAATCCCCATTGCCCATATTGGGCCACAACTACCTATAACTGTAGCTACAGATTATCTGGTAGCTTCTCCTGGTCTCTTAGGTTCCTGCGTGTGTGCGTGTAAACTCTACCATTTTCTATCATGTATACAATGATAATAATAATTAGAATTAAGAAAGAAATACCCTCCAATAGAAAAAGCGGATCTGAATCCTGAGAATCTGATTGCAGTTGATTTCATTAATGCATAACAGTAGCAGGTGTGTCTAACTTTTAGATAGACTTTGTCCCTGTGGTCTGAACTCACCACAGCAAACCCATGTGGGAGTGTAGGGAGAATCAAGAGCATCCCAGCCCATTCTCTGTGGCCACCACCATGAATAGACAGTTACTGTGTCCACAGAAACCACATGATGGCTGGATCTTTCTCAAGCCCATCTTCCAGATGGCTTGAGCTGAGTTTCCCATTCACTCAAATGTCATTATGGAGGAGAGGAGAAAGCGTATAAAGTTGAGAATCTGATTCAGAACTTTTCTATAATACAATGAAGAGAGCAGATTCAGATGCCCTGAAAACATTGAAATGCATGCATTTGGAACAATGTCTTGCTCTGCTGTCCCTTGCAGTGGGGTCACAAGGAGACGCAGTGGGAAATTGCTGTACTCTGTACAGGCAGGCATGCTGGAAGCACAGTTTCACCCTGTTTACTGCTGAGTTGGGCATCTCTGGGACTCTGCACTTGTGCCCCCTAAAAGCATGGCTCCCTGCCCTTACTGCTCCTTATCTATCTAACCTCTCCCCAACACCCCAAGTTCATACTGCTCTTCTCTTTCTCAGGACCAGCGATGGTGGCCAAGTACCTAACCTGAGTTATCCTAACTATATTTCTCTAAGTGCTCATTCTCTTGGTGTGTGCATCTCTCTGTCTCTCCCTGTCTCTGTCTCTTCCTCAGTCTCTCTGCCTGCCTCTCTGTCTCTCTCATTCTCTCTCTCTCCTCTCTCTCATAATTTACAATTTGCCCCCACATCCTGATTCTACCCCACCATACTGGAGTGCATTTGCACCCCATCTGGACCACCCTGCCCTAGGAGCATTGCCATCAACTGCTGAGATGGTTTTCCGAGGGTACCTATCTTCCTCTTTCTCCATCCCTGGAAATCTCCTCCAGCAGCCCACTGCCTTAAGAATGCAGTCTAAATGGTTTAAGGTGTGACTTTCAGAGCAAATGACACAAAATCATTTGAATTTGAATGCCCTTGGGTTGACATTTCTTCAAAGTTTCTTTGTAGATTCCATCACATACTGAAGTTACCTAAATGTTAATGATATTAATGATAACAAATAGCTCCAGGAATGCTTTCAATGGCAGATGAGTAGGACTACAGAGATAATAGGAGAAAGTCCAGTCAAGAGGTTTATCTTAAGTTCACAAACCATTAGCAGTATTTAGCTACATAAATAGAAAAGCTTTACAAACTACACAATGCCCATTTAAATTCAGCATTTGTATTTATTCAAATCGGTTGTATCAACCCCTTTCTTCCAGTTATCAGCTAATACAAAATTGCATTTACATGCCAGAATGAGCTCCATACCTTCTAGAGTTTGAAAGTTAGCTTAAAGTGAAGTTGTCCCGTACTGTCCCTCTTTGCTGCATGGCTATTACAGTTGTTATGTCTTCTTTGTCTCAATGCTCTTTCTCCTACACTTGACACTGGCTCCCAGACTCTATCACCAGGCCTCATCCCTCTACACCCATTGAAACCTGTGTGTGTGTGTATGTATGTATATGTGTATGTGTGTATACATACATACATACATATGTCCCACTGGATTATTAAAAATTAATTATAACATGAACTCCTGAGTTCCCTGAGCTACAATTTACTTCTAGTTTAAGGGTCTCATTTGTTTCTAAAGTTCTCCTTTACAGAAGCTCTGTCCATTCTTAAAACATTACTTATTTTATTTGTGGATATGAGTATATTCCACTTGTATGGGAGCACCTGTGGAGGGCAAAAGAGTGTCAGATCCTCTGGATTTGGAATTACTAGTGGTTGTGAGCCACATGACATGAGAGCCAGCAACCAAATACTACCTCTTTGCAAGAGTAGTAAGCATTCTTTACTGGCCATCTTTCTATACGCAAATTATTATTTGTATCTGCAACAGCACATTTCCTGCATTCTCAAAAGTTAATCTTAGCATGTGAATATTACTACATGCATAAACAAAACCATGGCAAAGATTAACAATAGCTGAAAACATGATTTCATGGCACTCATGTATACTATAAAATTTCTGAGAAGAATATGCACTAAGATGTTTGTCTGTGTTGTACATGATCTCAAGTATAGGCCACATGCTTTGGATTAAAAATTAATGAGGCTGATATTATTGTTAATACATATTAATGTGTGATGAAACTCCAGGTGAGTTATTTAGTCTTACTCAAAATCTATGCCAAATGTGGGTAAATAAGGTGAAAAGAAGATAGCAACAACATGCCTTCTTCAGAGATCTCTGTAAGGACGGTACATTTATGAAAATCAATAGTTGTTTCCTAGTTAGAGTTACTGTTGCTGCAATGAAGCACCATGACCGAAAATCAACTTGGCTAGGAACGGGTTTGTTTTATTTGGCTTACATATCCATATTGCTGTTCATCATTGAAGGAAATCAAGGCAGGAAACTCAATAAGGGCAATAACCTAGACGCAGGAGCTGAGTCAGAGGCCATGGAGGGCTGCTGCTTACTGGGGTTTGCTGACCCTGCTGTTTTATAAAACCCAGGACCACAAGTCCAGGGATCACCCCACCCACAATAGGATGGGCCTTCCTTCCTTCAATCACTAATTTGAAAGACACCTTACAACCAGATCTTATGGAGGCATTTTCTCAGGTAATGTTCCTTTCGTTCAGATACATCTAGTTTGTATGTCAAGGTGACATAATGCTAGCCAGCACAGTGAGTCTGCCTGATCTGAAGAATGGATTTTCAGAGATTGGCTTATTACATGTTTTGCCAAGCACATATGTCCTATAGTATATGATAATAAATACTATATAACATAATATATACCAACAAAAGTGGATAGTAACTTGCAAATAATGCCTTAATAATAGCCACCATCCCATTTGTTTCCAGAGGTTAGATTACTAATAGAAATCCTCTCATACCAAACAGAGCATAGGTAATTCAGTTACCACACATGTCATGGTCCATTCTTTAAGAATCACATTTAAACATCTATTTTATTCAGATGCTGAACTTATATTGCAATGTAATATTGAGCAGAGCACAGTGTTTGTCTATATAAGACAAGATCTTATTAGTTCTGTTTTTATAAGCTAGTGGGCTTTCAAATCTAATACAAATTCTATGCTAAAAAGGGAATGAGTATAAATTGTTCACAAATAGAAAAAAGGAAAAGAAAAAGGGACCGAGGGATGGAGAGAGAAGAAGGAAGAATGAGGTTGGGAGAAAAGATACTCTGAAGTCACAAAAGAAAAATGTCAGGAATAAACTGTGCATCATTGTATTGGGATCACACAAAGTAAAAGAAAAAAGATTAAAAAAAAATCCTTGTCTTACAAAATTTTATTGTTTAATTAGGAAGCCAAGAATTATTCAAGGCAGAATTCAATTTAATTGTTAAATGGGTGGTATGGGCAGTAAAGCACTGCAGAATGATGGAAAGAGTGATCTCTGAGCTCTTTGTTCCTAATAAGTATACCAGTATGACTAATATTTCTGTCAATAAAAGCTATAATGCCAAGGATTATATGAGAATGAGGAGTCAAAGTAGCAAATCTTTAATGTATTAAAACTAATTACACTCTAAACTCAGATCAATGCATGATAAATTGGAGAGCTGAGCCTTTTATTTTGTGAGTTGTTCCTTCCCTCGGAGAGAATATAGAAAGAACATGGGCATGAAAGGTCTGCCTTCCACTTTATAACTTACCACAGGAACAACACAACAATGTGCATTACTTTCTAAGAACAGATTTTGTCCACCATCCTTCACCCACTC
Organism: Mus pahari; assembly: GCF_900095145.1. Lineage (NCBI taxonomy): Eukaryota > Metazoa > Chordata > Mammalia > Rodentia > Muridae > Mus > Mus pahari. Next base: position 2,666,311 of record NC_034599.1, on the reverse strand, counting down.
CTCACTGGATCTTTCCATGTGAGATGGTATCATTGAAAGATAGACAAGAGATAAAAGGATAGACAATGTAGGAACTTCCAGCAAGTCTCATATACTGGCTAACATATATGCAAAGGCCCCTTTTCCATAACCCATCTATCTGTCCTACAACCATGATCCCATCATTAGGTACCACAGATTCATATGTGGGAGCCATCTTAGGTGAGTAAAACATGTTTCCTATGTTGGTCACAGGGAAAAGAAATGAAAAACTAATGACTTTAGATTCACCTTCAGATATTGAGGGTTAGACAACTGAATTTTCTTAAGGAAAATGTTCTCTAAATCTTTTTCTCCAATCAATATCTAGGACTTTCTCTCCAGGCATCTTAGTGGCATAAATATATGTGTTATCTTATCATTAACTTGTTGGGTTAAAACAATCAGTGATGCCTTATTACCTTGTTGAATTAAAACATAGCAGAGATATCTTATTCTTAAAGTGTTAAAGTAAAATATCTTCCCAGGTACTCAGGGAAATAGCACACTGGGTACAGTGCTTGAGGACTTTATCTATTCTGGGATCCAGGACTGGAAGTTCACTTCATTTTGTACTGACTATCAACTAAAAGTCACTGTGTGGCTGCGGTCCTCAACTTAATTATCTATTCACCTACTGAAGGTCATCTTGGTGGCTACCACACTTAGTCATGTGTGAAAAAAACTGCTAAACATTTATGCCAGAGTTTTTGCAAGGACATGAATTTTATTCAAGTACTTTTTCATAGTTGCCAAAGGGTTTGTGATTTTGCTTCAATCAGTTACTTTAAGAATAGATTGTCATGTTCAGTATATAAATAATATGTTAGTGGATTCAGAAGAGAAATTGGTTTTCATTTATTTATGAACTCTGACAAGGAAATATCCCAAAAAGCATTGTGCATAAGCCAGCAATATGCTGATGGAGTCGTATTTTCAGGCTGCTGTTGATAGAAAAATTCATTGCTAATATTCTTGGTGTGAAGCAAAATTGCCTGTTTTATGTGACAGATTGAAAACCCCTGTGAATGAATGTTCAGAATGTTATTTAATGTTTTGGAAAAAATAAGTCATCAAATGTTATTTTTCTTTCATCAGAAAACCTATAATTCCTATCAAATATCAAATGAACTGAGAACCACAAAGAATATACAGTGCCTGTGATCAACTCTCTTTGCCACACTATAAAATTCCACTTTCATTGTAGTTATGGTGGCATAAACAAAGAAGAACACTTCAATCTTGCAATTGCAGCAGTGGATAAGAATATTCAGCTATAAAACTTCTGTGGAGTAAACCATGTTTATGAGGACACCGAGAGCAGCTGTTTACAGGAATCTTTGCTTTCTATTACAATATTCTACATTTTACTTTCCAGAGAAGGACAGTTGATATCCCAGTTTGAGTACCATATTCATAAAATAAATCCCTAAATTCATTTTCTAATTATTAAAATTAGAAAATTATTAAAATTGATGACATTTAAAACAGCCAATTTCATAGAACTTTTATATTGATAAAAATTTCACAGAACATACTAGAAGCACCACAGCTTTATGGCAAACACACATTAATGATGGTTTTAATTCACAAAATTTTTAAGATTTACCTTGTTATTATGTTGCTATTTTTACTTATTTGCTTGTTAGTTTTATTGTTTATATTAATTTTAATTATGCATATATGTGTATTTGTGTGTATGTAAGTGTACAGGAGTACAAGCACCTGCAGAGGCCAAAAGAAGCATCAGACCCCCCAGGGCTAGAGTCACAGGCATTTATGTGTCACCTGAAGTGGGTACTGAGAACAGAGTAACATACATTTGACAACTGAACCACCTCTCCAGTCTCACTTGTTGATTTTTGAAAGGATATCTCCTATTTAGCCCAGTCTGGCCCTTAAACTAGCAGTCTTCTGGTCCTGTCTTTCAAGTACTGGAATAAGCTTGCTACCTCTCCAGGGTCAGTTTTTTCTTTTCCATACAGCTGTCAATTGTTGATATCTACTTTCTCCCTGCTTAGCAATCACAGCATATTAAATTTAAAATAGCTGTTTCAGTTCAAATCTTAAATGTCCCCTTAGGTTCACATTGGGAGCCCTCATATCCTAGTTGGTAGCACTCTTCTGAAGCTTGAGGTGCCTTTAAGGTCTTGCTAACAAAAGTGGGATACGAGGGGATGGCACCTCAAGGTTAAATCTCTGTCCCATTCCAGCATGTGCTCACTTTCTGCTTCCAGCCTGGATCCTGTGAAGGGCCCACATGTGGAGGCATTTCACCATGCCTTCTCTGCTCTAGTGGATTAAAGTCCCTCTGAGACCAAACAACAAAATAAAACTTTCCTTGCTTCAGTTGTTTCTTAATGGGATTTTGTTACAGAGATGAGGAAAGAAATTTTACTACAATATCTTTTCTATTGTTGACTTGCAAAGGACAAGTATTGACTCTTATCTAACTATCCCATAGTAGATGAAGTAGTAATACCTGACTGACAAAAAGCAACTCAATGGAGGGATGGTTTGATTTGTTTACAGTTTAAGAGGACTGTCCATTGTTGGGGAAGGGCATGCTGTCAGGAGTCCGAGAAATTTGGTCATGTTGTTCCTGCTGTGGAGAAACAGAGGGGAATGACTGTGGCACTAGGCTTGAGATTCCTTTTATTAATGGAGGAGTCTGTTCCAGGAGGTGGTGCCTCTAACATCCAGGGAAGGTTTTTCTACTCAGTCAAACCTATCAGGAAACTTGTGCAGGCAAGCTCACAGGTATCTACTACATTATCCCAAATCCAATGAAATTAAAAAGTTATAATTCACCAGCACAGGTGACTTCTATTCTAATGAGCTGAGCCTGAAGGGTTTCAAAAAGTCCTTACAATCCAGTTGAAGATTGGCCTTTAAAAATCTCAAACAAGAGTCGTATCTAGATTTGTTTATAAGCCATTATAGTTATGGCATTTTTGTTACAGTTACTAAAATTTATCGTGACCTTCACAAAAAATTTGCATATTGAGATTTTTTTTCATTGTCCGTCTTAAAGGCCAATACAAAGAAGAAGTGCTAGGTCTTATTTTTATCAATGTGACTCATTAAAATGAATACCCTTTAAATAGTATTTTCTCTTTGGCTATTACTAACTAGAACAAAATTTAGAATACCAAGTTTATTACAGAAATATTAATATAATATTATGTGCATTACAAAAATCTTTAAGGTCCTAATCAGTTGTAATACCGTGCTTCCAGCTGCTGCAAGCCATCATAATTTGTATAGCTTCATCTCATATTCAGATCATGCTAACCCAAGTCTTTTCTAAATCTTTGAGATGTTAACAGATTAAATACAAAAGTTAGAAGATAACTGAAGTTGGTCATTTTAACCAGTTGAAAGGAGAATTAGAAACAAAAAAATAGATGCTAGTTGCAAATAGACCATCTGATCTAACTAGTGGTGGGGAAAGATGCTACACAGGAAGAAAGTTTGTAGCAAGTTCAAACTAACTGTATGGTTTCTATGAGACAAAAATTACGTGGAAAAATGTGCTGTGAGGATTTCCAGGACATACTAAAAAGTGATACATCCCAGCAGCGTCCCCTATTTGTTGTTGTTTTCCTAAGCTTTGAGCATATTCACTCTATTGCTTGTATTAGTAGCACTGGGCATCCTGATAGCTCAAATGAAAAATTTCAAGTACTAATACACAAAAAATATAACTGTAGTCAAAGGCTTTAAAATAACAACAAACCAAACAAAATATGGTATTACTCCAAAGAGAAAATATTGATTTTATTAATATATGCATATTAGTGCTTTAGACAGATTTCCATGACTATAACAAAATGCCAGATATAACCAACCTAAAAAACAAAAAGATTAACATTGACAAACCATTTTGGACACATCAGTCCACAGTTGGTTGTTCTGTAGCAAGACAGTGTCTCTTAGAAGATAAACAAGTTGCTCAAGTTGTATTGATTGAAAGAAAGACAGGAATAACTGACACCTGTTAGTCTCCTGTGATTATGCATGTCCTAATATTACCTAAGGGTTCCTCTTATACTCTACTTAAAAGTCTACCACAAATCAACAGGGCCAAAAGAGATATCCCATGTGTAAACTTAGCACGGCAAATTTAAGACCTAAATGACCTAGCATGGAAGCTCACACTTGGAAGCAAGTATCCTAGTTTTGCTGTTTACAAGTACTGGGCTACTCACAGGAGTTGGCACATGTATCTTGGAAAGAATTAATGATTAGTGTGAAATAATTTATTCTCTTAAGGAAAACCTTTCCTGATAAAATACAGAACACCCAGTTAAGTTTGAATTTTGGAGAATGAGCAACACAGAAGTCCATTGTCCCTTCTGAAGGGGTGACAGCACCTCAAATACCACTCAGAGATCATGAATTCAGCACACAAGTGCAAACTGATTGACTTTTCAAGGCACAGAGTTCCTAAGAAGAGAGCCGATCAGACTTTGATCTGGCAACGAAGAAGATGGATGTATAAGAGAATTCAGGCAGTCATTGTGTTATCAGTTTTGGTGGTTTTTGATTGTCCCCAGTGTTGTAATATATAGGAAACACGTAAGATAACACTGCTCACTGCACGTTTTCTTCCTTGAAAGACAAGGATGGAAAACAGGAAGAAGTGGCATAAATTAATTTATCTTTTTTCCCCTAGATGCATAACTATGGTTCTCACAAAAAATGACCTGTGATATAGGACTGGAAACTTACAAACCTGTGGCCCCTTTTAAAATGAAATTTTAGCATGTGTGAATTTTCCTTCAGTGCAAGCTATAGAAGAGCACATTTGTTGAAAATGCAACTGATTGAAAAAACTGGAAGAAACTCAGTACTTATAGAAAGAAATACAGCTAGTTGGTGTAGGTAAACACCCTAATTCCATCACTCCTGATGCAGAGTCACATAACTTTTCAGGACAGCCAGGGCAACACAGTGAAACCCTGTTTTATAAAACAGGCACCCCTCCAAAAGAAGAAGGAAGAGAAGAAGAAGAAGAAGAAGAAGAAGAAGAAGAAGAAGAAGAAGAAGAAGAAGAAGAAGAAGAAGAAGAAGAAGAAAGAGAGAGAGAGAG
>NC_034599.1:2635075-2661153 GCF_900095145.1 Mus pahari | reverse complement strand
GAGAGAGAGAGAGAGAGAGAAGAGAAGAGAAGAGAAGAGAAGAGAAGAGAAGAGAAGAGAAGAGAAGAGAAGAGAAGAGAAGAGAAGAGAAGAGAAAAGAAAAGAAAAGAAAAGAAAAGAAAAGAAAAGAAAAGACCAAACAAATAACAAAACCACGTGCCCTACCCCGTAAATATTTGCCTGCCATGGAAAAAAGTTAGAGAAAATGATCAATTATTTCCTTTTGGCTGCCCCAGCACTAAGAGCTGTACCTGCTTTCTACTGCATGGAACATGCTATTACCGACCACTTAAGAGGAACAGATGTGGCAGATACACTTTATGATACACTTTCTCTTATGGCTCTGCAACAGATGTGGACCCTGGCCAGCAGTGGTTCTCTCCAAAGCTACTCACAGGCTACAGGCCTGAAGCATTCCCCAGCAAAAACTGAGTTCACCCAGCAAGGCAGCTGATTCCTTAGGGGTGAAAGGAGAGAGGTGCTGTGAATTGCAACAATCTCTTCAAGCCTTGGGCCCAGGCTCATGTATGTGTAAAAATAGGACAGACATTATTTGACAAACATCTTTTCAGTTGGAAATTTTAAAAATTTAAATCACATTGAGAATTAATTTTTTTCTTTGTTAAATAATTTAATGCTTAACAATGCAGTGAGTCATCTGTGAAATATTTTCTTATATTTTTATGGGATAGAAGTAATAAGGTCCACAATTTATATCTGACGAAAGACATGATGTATTTCATCCCTGTAGTCATTCTGCATTTGTGCATGAACCACACAGAACTAGTGAGGCAGAAAGTGCCTGAGGAATGTGAGGAGACTAAGAGCATGGACCACATGGAGGAGGCTGATTAAGTGAAAGGCATTCATCACTGCAGCAGAAGATTGACATCTGCACTCTGCGTGTGTAGAAAGATTGGCAATCTGCCTCTAATGGATCAGTTCCCACAGCTTGTTTAAAGGTTCACTGGCGATGTTCTTCCAGAAGTATCAAGCTAAAAGACAGAGAGCCTCCACTACTGATGCAATAAATAATTATATGTCTATTATATAACCAATGACTCCATAATCTTGATTCTAACTTATTGTGAAATCAGCACCATATTGAGAAGATGACCTAATATCCAGGGACTTGTGGGTGCAAGACATCATGGGGATTGAGTAAACTGTTAGATAAAATTGCAAGTCATATCTCTTAGGGTGGAGATAAATCTGGCTGACAATAAAAGAGAAGTTATTATCATATAATTGTCTCTAACAACATAACAAATTGATATAATAATACAAGCAAAACTTACATCTACATACAATCATTATGTAACAATATCATGTAACATTAGCCCCTTAAAATAAAGATGACATTTTTGTCCAAAGATGAAGAAGAAACTGAAGTGTAGAAAAGAGGTCTATTTCCACATGCTAAGGATCAAGTCAAGATTAAGAGTGCAAGGTGAACTCCTAAAATCCCACAGCTCTTACACAGTTTAGAGCTCTAGATATCTGACAAGACAATGGTTTTTCACTTGATTCTGCAGCTACTCCATATTTACATCGGCCCCCTAATTATCATTGATCATACAATAGCCTATGAAGAGGTCCTTCTGGTACACTTAGTTTTGTCAGGTTCATGTGTGCACACAATGCATTAGGGTACTTTCCCTCCATTACTCTTGCTTACTTCCCTCCTACTTCTATCTTTTACTTGTGCACAGTTACCACTGTTTATGTTTATGATCCCCACAGCCAGGTTGGGCCAAGAAAACAACATTTAACAGAACTCCTACCCATTCTCCAGCCTTTCCATTCTCTCTTCTGGTGTGGCTTGGAGGGTTGCTATAAACACCCCATTTTGGTTGAACACTCCACAGTGTTCAACCATTAATGAACCCTCAGCCATTAGTGAGTCTTTCTACCCAAGTGCCCTCTGCCGAAAAGCTTGACATTTTAGGGGAGAGGACAGAAATGTTCCTATTTTCACTAATCAGAATACTTAAGATGCACTCAAAGCCTCCACAGTGTCCCCTGTGCCTAGGTACAGAGATAGCAAAGCAGATCCAGAGTTAGTGACTTGAATAGGAACGGGCCACCAGAGACTTGTACACTTGAATGCTTAGTCATCAGGGAATGCCGCTCCTTGGGAGGGATTAGGATGTGAGGCTTTGTAGGGGGAAGTGTCTCACTGGGGGTCGGCTTTCAAGTATTAAAAGTCTAAGCCAGGCCCAGTGACTCTTTTCTTGCTGCCTGATGGTCTGGATGTAGAGTTCCCTCTCCTTCTCCAGCACCATGCCTGCCTCCTTGCTGCCATATCCCCACCATGATAACGAACTCAAAGTTAAGCGAGCACCAATTAAATGTTTTCTTTTATAAGAGCTTCCGTGGTCATGGTGTCTTCACAGCAATAGAACACTGGCTAAGACACAAGTTTAAAAATCAACTTGCATAGTATTCTGAGCAACAATACCACTTTTCATAGGTTAGAAATATCTCAGCCCAAGGGATGATTTTATAATTTAACATTTCTCCAGTGGAGGAAATGTCACAAATTGTAGCTTCTTTCAAGAAATTACTGCATATGATATAGCACTGTGTCAATGGCACATAGGTAGGAAATTATAATTTTAAGAAATATCCTATTTACAAAAATACATATCGATAACGTTGGCTTTTGTTACTTCGTATTCAGTGTCCAGAGTTACAAGAAAATTGTATTAGTACAAGAAGTGGGAAAATGAAATAGTTACCTTGAGTCTTTAAAATTTTGTTTTATACTCGTACTTTCTGGTACTTTTATTATTGACCCAAGCGAAGAGTAAGTTTCTCTACAGGTGGGCTAATAATGTGTCTAGCACTTTCCTGTGACATTGAATAATATTTCATAAAGAGAAAACTTAATAGATGAAAACATTATAAAATAGATGTTTTCAAGTATGGTCATTTTTCTCCCCTGTGCTTTCTGGGGCCCTGGGACAAATAATTATTGGGCTTTTCAGACAGTTGAGTCTCACATGCTTCTAAAATTTACAATAGCCCTTCTGAAAGCATTTGACTTCTTTGAGAGTACTTGATACTTATTCACTTACAATGTAAAGAAAAAAAAAAGAAAGAAAAAACTAATACATTTTGTTTATAAAATTTTAGGGGCATGATAGGAAAGAGCTATGAAAGATTTGACAAATGGGACCCCATAAAATTTCAAAGCTTCTGTAAGGCAAAAGACACTGTCAATAGAATAAAATGGCAACCAAGAGATTGGAAAAAGATCTTTACCAACTCTACATCTGAAAGAGGGCTAATATCCAATATATACAAAGAACTCAAGAAGTTAGACTCCGGAGAACCAAATAACCCTATTAAAAATGGGGTACAGAGCTAAACAGGAAATTCTCAACTGAGGAATACCGAATGGCTGAAAGCACCTAAAGAAATGTTCAACATCCTTAGTCATCAGGGAAATGCAAATCAAAACAACCCTGAGATTCTACCTCACACCAGTCAGAATGGCTAAGATGAAAAACTTAGGTGACAGCAGATGCTGGCAAAGATGTGGAGGAAGAGGAACATGCCTCCATTGCTGGTGGGATTAGAAGCTGGCATAACTATTCTGGAAATTAGTTTGGTGGTTCCTCAGAAAATTGGACATAGTACCTAAGAACACAACAATACCTCTCCTGGGCACATACTTGCAAGATGTTCCAACATGTAATAAGGACACATGCCCTACTGTGTTCATAGCAGCCTTAATAATAACAGCCAGAATCTGGAAATAACCCAGATGTCCCTCAAAAGAGGAATGGATACAGAAAATGTGGTACATTTACACAATGAAGTACTACTTAGTTATTAAAAACAATGAATTTATGAAATCCTTAGGCAAATGGATGGAACTAGAAAATATCATCCTGAGTGAAGTAACCCAATCAGAAAAGAACACACATGGGATGCACTCACTGATAAGTGGATATTAGCCCAGAAGTTCAGAATACCCAAGATACAATTCACAGACCACATGAAGCCCAAGAAGAAGGAAGATCAAAGTGTGGATAATACTTCAGTCCTTCTTAGAAGAGGGAACAAAATACCCACTGCAAGAGATACAGAGACAAAGTGCGGAGCAGAAAATGAAGAAAAGGCCATCCAGAGACTGCTCCACTTGGGGATCCATCCCATATACAGTCACAAAACCCAGACACTATTGTGGGTGCCAATAAGTGCTTCCTAGCAGGAGCCTGATATAGCTGTCTTCTGAGAGGCTCTACCAGTGCCTGACAAATATAGAGGTAGACTCTCGTAGCCAACCATTGGACTGAGCACAGGGTCCCCAATGGAAGAGCTAGAAAAAGAACTCAAGGAAATGAAGAAGTTTGCAGCCCCATAGAAAGAACAATATGATCCAAGCAGTAACCCCAGAGCTCCTAGGGACTGAACCATCAGCCAAAGAGCACACTTAGAGGCACCCATGGCTCCAGCTGCATATGTAGCCGAGAATGGCCTTGTTGGTCATCAATGGGAGGAGAGGCCCTTGGTCCTTTGAAGACTTGATGCCCAGTGTAGGGGAATGTCAGGACCTGGAAGTGGGAATGGGTAAGTTGGTGAGCAGGGGGAGGAGGGAGGGGAAACCAGGAAAGGGGATAACATTTGAAATGTAAATGTAGAAAATATCTAAAAAAAAACTTTTAGGGGCATGATAGAAAAGAGCTATGAAATATTTGAGCCCTTCTGTAGAATTGTTGTGATGAATGTATACTCAGAAACAGTCTACCCTCAGAAATCTGAGTCAATGTAGAGAAAAAAGGCAGGGACATTTTTCTCCAGTTAGGTGTTTTCTTTAAAATTTACTTATTATTTTAGTCAATGGGTATTTAACTTGCATCTATATATATGTAGCACTTGTGTGCCTGGTGCTCATGGGTGTCAGAAGAGAACACTGGATACCCTGGGGTGGAATTCAGCATAATTATGAGCCCCCATGTAGGTGCTGGAAATAGAACACAGGTCTTCTGTATCAGCAAGTGCCTTAACCATTGAGCCAATTCTCCACCCCTTGGTTAGCTGTTCCTGTTTTTAAATTGTTTTGGTATTGAATGGGTTATTCTGGAACTACTGGAAAGAACTCAGACCTTTTTTATCTTCATCCTTCCTCCTCTTTGATTGATCTTACAAATCAAGGGTATATGAGTGGTCATCAATAGCATGGAAGAATGACCACATTATCTTCCTCATATTCTTTTTCCTTTATCTCATTTCTTTTCAAATATTTCAAGCTCTTTAATGTCTCCATCCCCTCTCATTCAGACCAATGATTTTGCTTCTTCTACCTTTTGTCTAGAATCTATCTCCTTCAAACACAATCCTCTTCATTGAAATAACCTAACTAAAAAAATGGGTAGATTAAACAGAAAAATACTCAAAAATAGATTCTCAAATGGAAATGTTAAACATCCTTAGTCATTAGGAAAATGTAAATCAAAACAATTCTGAGATTCCACTTTATACCATTCAGAATTGCTAAGATCAAAAACTCAAAAAAACCAGAACATGTTGGTGAATCTGTGGAGCAAGGGGAACATTACTTCAGTGCTGGTAGGAGTACAAACTTGTACAACCACTCTGGAAATCAATTTGGCATTTTCTCAGAAGATTGGGAATAGTTCTAAATCATGATCCAGCTGTATCACTCCTGGGCATATACCCAAAAGATGCTCCATCATTCTATAAGGAAACTTGTTTAACTATGTTCATAGCAGCTTTATTGGTAACAGCCAGAAAGTGGAAACAATCTAGATGTCTCTCAAGTGAAGAATGTATAAAGTAAATGTGCTTCATGCACACAGTGGAATATTACTCAGCCATTAAAAACATGGACATCGTGAATTTTGCAGGCAAATGCATGGAGCTAGAAAATATCCTCTTGAGTGAGAGAACCCAGACCCAAAAGGACGTACATAGTATATACTCATTTATAAGTGGATATTAGCCACAATGTTCAGGATAACAATGACAAATAACAAGAAAGGCCTAAGGGAGGATGGGGAAAGGCAGCAGAGGGTCTATGAGGGTGACCCTAGCAGTAACTCCTAGCAGTAGGGGCTAATGATGCTGAAGTGGCTATGTAAGTGGGAGGGCTCCCAGTGGAGGGATAAGGATGGCAACCCACTCACAAAACCTTCAACCCAATATGTGTTCTGTATATAAGATGTGCAGGGACAAAGATAGAGCAGAGACTGAAGGAATGGCCAACCAATGACTACCCCAAATTGAGACTCATCCCATCGGCAAGAACCAATCCCTGACACCATTAATGATTTGCTGTTATGATTGCAGATAGGAACCTGGTGTAACTGTCTTCTGAGAAGCTCCCCCGCCCCAGCAGACAATGGAAAGAGATGCAGAGACTCACATCCCAATATTAGATGGAACTCAGTCTTACTGCAGAGTTGGCAGAAGGATTGCGGTACCTGAAGGAGGCAGGGACTCCACAGGAAGACCAACAAAGTCGACTAACTTTGGGGGCTCACAGAGACTGAATCATCAACCAAAGAATGAGCACAGGGTAGACCTAGCCCCCCTGCACATATGTAGCAAATGTGCAGCTTGGTCTTTATGCAGGTCCCCCAACAATAGGATTGGGGCCTGTTGCCTGCCTGCCTGTAATGGAACATTTTGTCTGGCCTCAATGGGAGAGGATGAGCCTTGTGCCACAGCAACTTGATGTTGGTGGGGTGGGGGAATGACACCAGGGAGTGGGTTTCCCGTTCTCGAAAGAAGAGAACGATGGAATGGGTGAGGATTTGCCTGAGGGAGTACTAGGCTGATATTGAATTGTAAAGTAAATAAATAAATAAATAAACACAACAAAGTGGATAAATAAGTTAATTAAAACAAAACAGAATCAATTCTCTTTTAATTTCACTCTCCTCCAGTGGGTGTTCAAGTTCTTGATTTGGGGAACAGCCACTCTTGTCTACAGCTTTTTCCTCTTCACCACAGTCTTGCTTTAGCGCCACTACATGTAAACTGTTTTCATTCTAAATCTATTGATAAATCTAGGTAGATATGCTCTGGTTGCTAACTTACTAACCTTCTCTTCTGCACATGCAATATTCCCTTTTATCTGGTTAACAACTCTTCCTTCCAGCACAGGCTCCCTGGTCTCCCCTGCACACTTCCAGTATCATGTCCTTGAACTTCTTTCTCTAATTTAAATGTCTGAATAAAATGATTTTTCAGGGGACAAGTTCTGACCCATTCTTCACCTCTGAATGATCACCTAGGCTATTTCTTTGTGAAACAATGATATTGCCACTTCAAGATTCCATGGAAGTAAAACTTTATATTCCTAAGCCCCACTTGAGATGCTTTCATTGCAAACCTCTGCTTTATAAAATTTAACTCTTTTATCATCTCCTAAAAGGGTTACGCCATTCTTTTCAGCAAACAGGATTATTGTCAATCCAAGCTGCTTGTATGAGTTATGGTCTGCTGCTGTGAATTAAAAGATCATTATCAAAACTAACTTCAGAAACGAAGGGTTTATTTCAGTTAGCCTATTCTAACAGAGGGCTAGGATCCACAATGGAGCGAAGGCATTGCATCAGGAGCAATGATGTTGATCAGATTTTGTCCACTCACAGGAATATGAGAGAACAAGCAGGAGCTAGAGCAAGGCTATAACACTCACTCAAGGCTTACCCACCAGCATACACTTGCTCGTACAAGGCTCCCATTTCAAATGGACCTACAGCATTCCCCAACCAGCAGCATCTGCTGGGATCAAGTGTTCAAATTCATGAATCTACTGGGGGATGTTTCTCATTCAGACCTGAGCACTGTTGAAAACAAAAGGCTTTTGAGACTTTTCTCTAGCCAATGTTTTCTAATCCTTTGCCAACTCACACTGTTTCTATGAGCTACTAACTGCTTCTTTGTTTATATATCTATTAACACACATATACACTTACATGCCCAGGTACATTCACACACACATTTGCACATATGCTGATTATCTACTATTTTTTCATCTCTCTTTCAACAATAGTGCTACACTTTGCCAGGTATTTCTTTCTTACATGAGCAAATAGCTCCACCCACATTTTACCCATCAAATCAACAATGTCCAACAATATTCTTACAACACACATCAGGTCTTTGTACTGTTTTTAAAGCTTTTGTTTTATTTTTATTTTTTGATATCTCAGCTAAGTAGAGAAAAAAATAAAATTTTCTAAGTAGAACCCACAAATTTGCATGATGTTGTAGCTTTACTGAAATGTGCAACCCTCCTGCCAGCCAGCTAGAGGATAACATGTGTACAAAATGTGATGAGCCAGCCAGTTAGAGGATAACACGTCTATAACATGTGAAGAGTCAGCTAGCTAGAGGATGACACATGTATAACATGTGAAGAGCCAGCTAGCTAGAGGATGACACATGTATAACATGTGAAGAGCAGTTCCAAGCTTCTGCTGCTTGTTCCCTGCCTTCCCTTCCATTGTGTACTCTGATCCCTCTGTTGCCAAACTGGTCTCCTTCTGCTTGCCCAGGTTCATCAGGTTAGCATCTGTCTGCTCATTCTTGTTACTGTGGGTTTCTTTTTGGAAATCTACCTCTCCTCCTAGCCTCACTAATGCTTAGACTCCTAGCCTTATTGACCTCTACACTCTTAGCCTCAGACAGTTCCACCGATGCTTCCAATCCTGCTTGGAACTGTATACCTTCAGACAACTTCTTTGACTAATGATAAGACCTCAGTGGAATCCTCAGTGTTTTTCTTACCACCAGTTAATTTTTAATTTAGTCCCACCTCACTTTTCTGTGTTGCTCATCTAAACTAAAAGCCTTTGGTGAGAATCTTCATTTATTCAACATTTTATATTCAGCACAGTGCACCTAACATATATCTCAAAGTTATGTATAACATAATAAATAAAATGTACATGATGATTTAAAAATACTCCTTTTAAAATAAGTTGAAACCTGGGCTCTATAGGGGCAATTTGTGAGTTTCAGCCAGGTTAAAGTTCTTGCAGTCTTGCTGAATGGTCCCATTGTAACATCTGATTTTGTCCAAACATCCTCTAATTATTTAAGGGACAAAAAAGAAAATGAGAAGGAGGAGGAAAAGAAGAAAGTAACATTTAATTTCTGAATTCAAAGCACATTGAATATGTAAGAAATACCCTCTTCATTTTCCTTTAAGATTCCCTCTATGAAACACTTCACAGGAAAGACAATCCTCCCTGTAATGAACACTTGCACATGCAGACTTCATTACTGTTAGTGTTTAGAAAGGCCAAATAGCTCCAGTCTCTACAAGAGAGCCTCCTACACACTCCAATATCATCTTTTCTCTCTTCATATTTCATAGTGGAGATGAAATCCATGTTACCAATATTCAAGAAGATAAAAATGTGAGTTGACCCTTTAGTTCTGGTGCAGTTCACTCCACAGATCCTATGTGGGAGCTGTAACTCATCCCATTCTCCCCCAGGGCCTTGAAAGAATTAATACAAAACCAAAGATGTGTCTAAACATATCCTCCCGGGAATCATTTAGGCACTTGGAGCTTAGTTCTAATCCTCTTGTTGGCACTGTAGTGGTTTTTGCAGTATGTCCCTTGCAAAGATAATAATTTCAATGTGAATATATCAACTAAAGTTTATTAAATGAGCTACAATTTGACTTGTCTGTAGGACATTAATTGCTCAAAAATTTAAATTTCTAATTTCTGTTTTATTTTTCCTGATAAAGGAAATTGTTACAGGGTTGGAAAACAACAGCAACAGCAGCAATAACAACAACAAAACCAGCTCTCTTGCCTGTAGCTATTCTAGAAATGGGTCAAACGGAGGGAAAAGGTGGATAGTGACAGATAAGCTCTATATTACTTCCATAATTTATGTTGCCAGGAACCAATGCAAGCGTCTGAGATTGGTATAGTGCATGTATTCCATTCTTGAATTCCTGTTATGTAATTGTCTTTGTTTCTTTATGTCTCCTTCTTTATCCCCAATCTATGCATGTTTATGTGTAGGCACATTAGAGAATGCACCAGAGAGGATGACAAATACCCCGAAACTAAAATTATAGGCAGTCACGAAGTACCCAGTGTGGGTGCTGAGAATTGATTCTGGGTCTTCTACAGGAACAACTTGTGTTCTTAAACCCGAAGTTATCTCTTCAGCTCTTGAGATTTCATTTTAGAGTGAATAAAAGAAGGACTGAACAAATTATAATTGTGTATAGTCTCCAAACTTTCTTTCTTTCTCCAGCAAACATGTTGAGACTATGACACTTACGCCGGCAGTCTTGGGGTTGGAAAGGATTCATGAGAGTCAGTTTTTTGGTTCAACATGGACTCATCCATGTACTCAACTTTACATGTACTCAGCCACAGGTCAGACTGTACTAGAGTGAAGTTCCTTGGGTTACCTCATTCCTTATTGGCCAAGCTTTAACCATCTGAACACTAATGAAGAGTGTTATTTATCGTTTTATACTCTTAGTTTAAATAGCAATTAAATATCAGGCTTATAGAAGCTTGGTGAATTAATTTACTGATATTCTTGACAATTTACCAATATTTTAATGTTTCTTATTATTAATTAATGAATGTCTGTGTTTCTTTTTCTTCGTGTGAGAGAGGGTTTGTTTGGTTTTATTTTGTTTTCAATACAAGGTTTTGCTATGTAGCTCTGGCTGTCTTGGAACCAGATCAGGATGGCTTTGGACTTATGAAAGCTGCCTGCCAAGAGCTGGGATTACAGGCAAGCACCACCATTCCCAACCCCTGAGTTCCTAATCATATTAGTTCTAATATATTTTATTTTTTAAGAGGGTATTCACTTATCAATTATCCTGCATTGTTCTTTTTAACATTATGTTAATGTTGATAACTACATTCTTGTTTTAACATTATATTAACTATGATATTCCCTTCACTGATTTGCCTTTGTCCATTTCCTGTTATTTGATTACTCTAATGAAAACATAGCTTTCTGTTAAATTTTCTTAAAATAAATGGATTTATTTCATAAAAAGAGTCATTTATCCTCAACATAAAACTGCATGAAATTGGAAATTTTGGGAAAAGATATTAATGGCGCAATATTATCCAATGTCATCAGACACCTTAGACACTGACAGATTGATCCACAGAGGTAAATCACATGGGGAGAGCATGACTGAACATGTTAATATAAGTGAGATCAGCATTTCTTTCCTTTCACCACAACACAGCTTTTCAGGATGATTGTATTTCAACCGGTCAGGCCTTCCATTGGTTCTGCAAGCCATCATTCGTACAGCAAATGAGGCCAAGCAGCTTGTTCTAGTCCTTGGCAGAGGCCACATCTCCAGCAAGGCTGTTGGTTCTCTGTGTAGTGCTGAGTGGAGAAGCTTATGTGGTTTCAAAGCATCCATCAGCTGCACACCTGAGCACTGTACTGAGACAGTTATTACAATATTAATATGTCAGTTCAGTAGTCACAATGAACAGAAAGCTGGTTTCACCTTTCAAGAAAATATCAGTCATATGTGTAGGGATTTCTGTTCTTGTAATGCAGCAGTCAGACCTGAATGGTTCCTACATTAACTAGAAACACTATGGAATGCTCTCCTCACAGTTCACTTTAGAAAGATATTAACATCTCCAAGTTAGGGTTGCTAGAAAAAGAGCTCAGACTTTTAAACAATCCTACCTGCAATTGCATGATGCTTAGAAAACAATTAGGATCCAGCACACAAATACTTTAATATATGATAAAACTGTACATGAGTTGTGTTGAAATATCATCAAAAATTAAAAAAAAATAAGTGACTGTATTTGAAGGTCCGTCATGGTGACCTTCAACTGTGCTAAGTGCTAGACATATCTATAGATCCCCACACTCTAGGTGGGAAGTAATGCTATTTTCCCATTTTAAAGTTACAAAATGGCTGTTTACTAATAAAAACATCCCAAATCAAAAACACCTGGAATGTAAAATGTTTTAAGCACAGATTAAAAAGCTCAGTGACCAGAGTATTGAAGCAGAATGAGAGTTCAAAACATACAGATTGGCTGTGTGTGTGCACGTTCGTGCATGTGTGGGTGCATGCATACATGCGTGGGGGGGGCTTGTGTGTGTGTCTCTGTGCCTGTGTGTGTATCTGTGCACAAACTTTTGTGTTGCATGGAGTCCTGTGAGATTGAGGATCCAATTCAGGTATTCAGGCTTGGTTGGCAACAAGCACCCATATTACCAACCTAGAAGTATCATTCCTAACCAGATTTCTAAATTGTATTCCCAACTGTACATAATCCTTAAAAAATATAGTAAATAAATAAACCCAAAATTTCAAATTTTATCTACTATCTGTGGTAAAAGGTAACATCTGGATTTTAAAACTTCTCAAATTTTCCCTAATAAGGACTTCCTTTTTGTACTTTACCATATGTACCAGCATTATACACTATAAAGCATAACACATGCTAACATTTAAGGTGCTGGTCACTAGAGTGCTTCCTACACATGTCCCATACCAGCCACACCCCAGCCCCTTGAAGAAGCACTTCATGATGGTCATTCACCAGGATGAAAACGGGATCGAGATTAGCCAGAGTGACTTGCCTGGATCACATACTTTTCAGCTGGCATTACATTCGAAACTAAGCCTCTGACTAGAAACCTGACCTTCACTACGCATACTTAGAACTATAGTGGAACTGAGAGAAACACAGGACTTAAACTTACATGATTATTGTAGGCTACTGTTCTTGATGTTATGTTTGTTAGCAACTATCTCAAGTGACATGAGCTAACTGCAAGTCATGGGCCCTTATAAACTGCCTAATGGATAAAGTAACCTTGTTTAGACTCAAGGAACATGACTGGGAACAAACTGAAAAAATAAGTAAAATAAACCAAGTTTATGTGTGTAAAGGGAACTGTTTGCCCAGTTCTCTGTCTAGCTCACATAAAACTGTCTATAAAGGAAAGAAAAACAGAATATCTGTGTCTTCAATCATCTAAACTGCCTGGTTGTGAATGTCTCCAAGTTTCCTAATGTTGATTCAGGTTTACATGCAATTTTTCCCACATGCCAGTGATATTTTGTATAAAAGTGATGGCTCACAAATTTCACTGGTAAAAGCCCATAATTTACAAAATATTAGTAAAAAGTGATATCTCTAGAAAACACAGGAGATGGACAGCAAAGACAGATAAACTATAAAAACCTACCATTTGTAAGAATGGTTAGAAGGTCTTAGGTTTCTTTAGAGAAGACATTGTGTTAATCAGAGTAAATTTAACTTCTAAGTCGGTTTCCCTGGAATTAGTATTATGAGTCTGAGACAAAGCTACACACAAGTCTGAAAGGGTTATGTCTGGTTGATAGGATTTTTTTTTGTATGTTTTGCTTTAAAATTCTGATTTGTTTGGTTTTGCTTTATTTTATTATTATTCTTTAAAAATAGAAATGATGATGAAGTAAGATACGTGAGATGTTTACACTAAGAGTTATTTCAGAAATAGTATTAAAGTGTAAAGGATTTAGCAGCACCATAAGGAACTTGAATCACAGATGCTCACACATGTAGTAGAAGTTCAGAATTCTGCCTTTTTCAGATTAAACCATTGGCAGCAATTTGAAAGCAGTTTGGGATTGTGCTTTGATAAGCTTTGTAAGTTCTAGTCTTTAGCTAGGCCAGCTGTAAACAAGATGAGGTAACACCAAGTTTTCAGCCCTCAGTTCTATTTATTTGCAACGTTCTTCATGAGCCCGTTAACTGCTGGCACATGCTTATATGTTTTAGCTCTGAAGAATGTGTGTCATCATCAAGAAGTACAGCCAAACTTCTAAAAATTGGTTTTCATTGCTGTTCCACAGAGACAAAATCACTAGATCTGCTTCAGCCTACACACTATTGGGAAATCCACAGACCTCTGATTCTCTTTCTATAAATAATCACAGTTGATACTAATGTCAACCATATGCTGATATAAGCTCTGGTTGAGAGGCTGAAATTGACATAGAGGGTATAAAAGGCCATACTCATTCAGCCATTCAGCAAATACTATTACCTAGGTGGAAGGCCAAGGTAAGGTTTTATGTACAGTAAGAGAAAACAAGACAACATTTTGGCCTTGCATGACATTGAGAGAAGAACAGTGGAAGCAAGTTTTCTTTACCAACTGTGATAACAAAAATTCTATGATGACTCCAAATGACCCATGTTTTCATATAATCCCACTCTGTGGATTAGACAGGACCAGTGATGATACCATGTTCATGATTAGGTTACAAAACAGGACAGAGCTTTTAAAAAAAAAAAAAAAAAACAAACTACAATTTTATTAAAGTTCCCTAAGGAATTGAATAGGGATATTCAAGGGGATTGTCTCCAAAACAAAAATCTGGTGAGAGCTAGCCTATGTTTCCATTGCAGAAGACATCTACACAACTCACTAAACATAGAGAAGTTAAGCTATGCCCACTGAGAGCCTCCTACGAAGTAGTGCTCATGGTAAGAGAAGATACTCCATGCACTACTAAAAGAGAAAGGTCAACACCAACCCAACTCCAAACTCTTGGATCTACTATGGTGTTCTGTCTGCAAGATGTGATAGTTCAACGGGGCACAAAGCTTACAGGAGCAACCAGTATCTGACTGGATTTAAGGCCCACTCCACAAGAAGGAACCCAAACCCAGTGTTGCTCAATTGGCCAAGAACCTGAGACTGTATAGGCCAGAGACCTAGGGGAAACCAAATGCTATGTTGCTAAAGGAATATAGCAATAAAATGACTCCTAATGTAATTATGTTATAGCCAAAAAACAGTGCCTTGCTTAGCCATCATCAGAGAAGATTCCTTCTGCAGTAAATGGGAACAAATACGAAGGCCAAGCTAGATATTGTACAGACTATAAATCTTAAAACATTCAGACCTAAATGGCATGTGTCCATCAAATCCCTCTCCTTAAGGCTCATGGAATCTTGCAAAAGAGGAGTTAGAACTACTCTAAGAACTATAGGAGAGAAAGGACATTAAATAACCAAAGCCTTCTAGCACAACAGGACCATTACATATATGAATTCACAGAGTCTATGGAAGGATACACAAAGCTTGCACCAGATGACATTCCAGAGTTGAGAAGAAAAGTGGACATAAGCCCCATTCTTAATCTCAAAGCTATCTTCAGTTAATAACCACTCACAAATGAAAATGTAGTTTTCACCAATGGAATATAACTGGAAAATAAAAAACATTTTAGGGCAGGCACTATGACCAGTTAGTTGGCCAATAGACAATGAATTAAGTTAAACCTTTGGCAATAATTTGTCTCATAATGTTTCGACAGTTTTTCTTTTTTTTTTTTTTTTTAAGACTGCTTCTAGTTTTGTGTTCTTAATGACATTATTGGGTGTGTATCTATGTGTTTCTCATACTCTTCCTTTGTTTTCTTTCTTCTATTTGTTTATTTTTTATGTTTTTCCCTGTTCCATTTAGTTTCTTTTTAAGATTACTTCACTTTATTATTATTCTTTAGCTTCCTGTTGGTTTTCACATGACAGATAGAGTGGGTATGGATTTGAATAGGTTGGGAGATGGTTCTGCTCTGGGAGGAGAATGGGGGTGGAAAAATCATAATCAGAACACACTGTGTGAGAAAAATATATTTTAAGTAAAAGAAAAATAGAGGGAAAAGGAAGCTTAAATCATCAATAGGTACAAGACAAAACTGCATGATAGGAATCAGCTAAAGAAATGAGGCACCTCTTTTGGTCACTTTTATGCTAAAAATTAACCTGTAAACCCCATCTTCTCAAGGATCCAGTACCTTGACATGTGGTGAGTTGTAGTTCTTAAAATGTAATAAAAGTTCATGGGAAAGTACTGTGGCCCAGAGGTTTGTCGTTATGAACCCCTACAGCGAATGTCTCCGGGTCACTCAGCTGGGATATTCCAGGGAGCGGGTTTGATTGAAGTCATTCTTTTGGTCACTCTTTAATATTTAATAAAGCTTGCTTCGAATTTGGCCCAAAATGATACAAATGCAGGTTTAATATCATAGTTTGAATGAGCATAACCTATCATGGCGGAAAAGAACATGGCATGAAGCTGAGATTTAAAGGAAGTGGTGCTGAGCCATAAAACCTTAAATCCCATCCCTGGTAGCCCAGGTCTTCCACTGATACTCTGTCTCCTGAAGTTTCCACAATCTTCCCACACAACACCAGCGGCAGGGAGCAAGCCTGTGACGGACAATTCTCACTAAATCCACGATTGCCACAGTGCTAAATTCCAGTGGTGAGCCTGCAGAGGAATTCAGTCCTCAGTGAGACTGTAACTCTGCCATCTAATCTGCATCTAGGCCAAGGACTCTTGCCTGGGCTTCAATCTTTCCGAAACTAAGGCAATCACAAGTGCTGCTCAAGTGGCTAAATGTGTGACAATTCACTACACTGAAAGAATAACTCAATACATTAACCATTGTCAACCAGAATTTGATGGAAAAGGTGAAGTTCACTGTTTAAAAGAAGACGCTGATTGCATTTCGGAGAATGTGAGCTGAAAGGTTCTCTTCATAAAATTATCCACTACCAGGGTTAAGACATTCTAAAATAAGAATTAGCAGCTGGGGGTCTGCGGGCCACGGCTGCCAGCGGCATGGAGGGGCTGAGCAGAGTGGGCGAGCAGGTCTTCGCCACCGAGTGCATCATGAGCAAGCAGCTCCTCAAGGGCAAACTGGAGTACCTGGTCAAGTGGTGCGGCTGGTCCTCCAAGTGAGTCTCCGACACAACAGCTGGGAGCCAGAAGAGAACATTTTGGACCCGAGGCTCCTCCTAGCCTTCCAGAGGAGGGAACATGAGAAAAAGGTACAGAACCAGAAGAGAGGCAAGAGGAAGCCCACAGTCATGTCCTCTTGAAGACTGTGCTCCAAGCTCAAGGAACCAGATGCACCGTCCAAGTCTAAGTCCAGCAGTTCATCCTCTTCCTCCACATCTTCCTCCTCTTCCTCAGACGAAGAAGAAGACAACAGCGACCTAGACTCCAAGAGGGGGTCTCCGGGGCCATGAAACCCACCCAGTGCCTCAGAAAAAAGCCCAGATCCTGGTAGCCAAGTCAGAGCTGAAGAATCCCATTCGAAAGAAATGGGGACGCAAGCCTCTATACCCAGAACAGAAGGCAGCTCGGAGACCTGTCAGCCTGGCCAAGGTGCTAAAGACCAATAGGAAGGATCTGAGGACCTCAGCCGCCAAGCTGCCCCTCCACTCAGCGCTCCTGTGGCAGGTCTGGCTGCCCTGAAGGCCCACACCAAAGAGGCCTGTGGTGGCCCCAGCACTATGGCGACCCCAGAGAGCCTGGCCAGTCTTATGAAAGGCATGGCCGGGAGCCCCAGCAGAGGCGGCATCTGGCAGAGCTCTATCGTACACTACATGAACCTCATGAGCCAGAGTCAGGTTCAGGCTGCCAGCCGACTGGCACTCAAGGCCCAGGCCACCAACAAGTGTGGTCTCCGGCTAGACCTGGAAGTAAGGACGCAGATGGTGGAGCTAGGGGTGAGTCCCATAGGAGGCAAGGTCCGGAAGGCCCCTGCAGAGCAGCAGAGAGGGAACAATTCGGGGAGCCCAGGTTCGCAGCTGGCACCCACTCTGGAGGTGAGCCTTCAGGTCCTTGACTTGCAAAGCATAGAGTGTCTCCCTCACCAGAAAGGCCCTGCTATGGCTGGACTTGGGAGAAGGCCCTACCAGGCCCACCCCTCTCTTCAATGGCCTGGGGAGGGAGCTGTATCAGTGACCCCCCCCCATCCACTTCACAGTAGTTGGGCAGGGAGGGGAGGGTCTCATTAGGTTAAGGAGGGATGCGTGGAAAGGATGCTATGTCCAAGCAGGTAGCTTTTAAGTCAGTGGCCACCTGGCTTTCCTGAGGTGACAGGACAGACTGAAGTGGAGGCCCAGAGAGGTACAATCAGCAGGAAGCCATTTTCCAGCTCTGAGTCTCAGGACAGGGCAGAGTTGGCCCCCAGGTCAGGCATCAAAGCAAAACCAGAGACTGGAAGGCAGGTCTGGCTTGGACAATGGTCTCAATAATGCCTCAAGTTGAAGAAGCCCACGCTGGTGGGCGACTCCTTCACGATGACAGTGATGAGGTTGGCTGTGACATCTGTGACAAAGATATGCTCGATGAGACTGCAGGTAGGTTTCCAGTCCTGGCCGGTCTGGATAGCTACGGACAGGTTCTGCGCAGCACTGGGAAGCGAGGTCGAGTCAGGGTCTGAGTCAGAGCTACTATTCTCCTCTCAGTGCTCAGCTCAGACAGTGCAGGTAGGGTTCCACCTTCTCCCGGGGCTGTGTGGCCCTCCTGCCCACCGGAGGCAGCAACACTTTTAACGTTGTTCCCTTGACGGAAGGGGCAGGCAGAGCCATTGCCTTGCAAGCCAGTTTTTCCTCTTTGTTGGTGTCTGTGGGAGTGTTGGTCATGTTTATTCCTGTGGGGCTGCTCCCAGGACCTTTCCCTGTGGCTGGGTTGCTAGCAGGAATAGCCTTGGCTGTAGCATGGTGAGCAAGCAGGCCCACACCAGGCACACAGTTCTTAGCAGCTACGGAGCCTTCGAGTACATAGCAGCCACACACTCATGTGGTGAAGATCAGAATGCATAGAACAGAGGACAGAACTACAAGTATGTGTAACTCCCAACACCCAATGCTAGCATTCTAGACCCCAAGTCTCAAACATTCCAGTTTCACAAAACAGTACCAACAACCTTTGGGGGAAATTTGCATTTAAATCTAACAACCCTTCCCACATCAGAAGGACACACAGATGACAAGTAAGCACTCAACATCATCATCATGTTTCCAGAGGAATACAGATAAAATTGATACTGCGATACAACTCCACACCTGCTAAAATGGCCAAGGGTAGAACAGATAAGACCAGATGGGGACAAGAATGCAGAGCAATCAGAACTCTACATGCTTTTCAGATTGCAAAATGAATCAGAGTTTCCTTACAATGGCACACTCTTGCCTACAGTGATTTAAGACCTAGAAACCTTGTTCATTAAGGATTACCCCCAAAGAGTTGAAAAGTATGTCCACTAAAAGCTGCACACTGTTACTAGAACTTTTATTAATATTTGCTAAGACACTAAAGTAACAGAGAGATTTTCACTGAGTGAATACAACCTAAAGCACCTGGATAATTGATAATTATTCAGAGCCAAAGATAAGATTATGAATGGAGAGATGAAGGAAAATGTAAAAACATTAAGTAAAATAGGAAAAGCTGAGGTGTATATCCTATATGAATGCATCTCCTTTGACTTTTACTGAAGTCATCTCACAAGGAGACAGCTATCGCGATTTCTTTCTGAGTGCACATGGCTTTACTTCCAAAACAGTTCAGAAGTTATCTAAAAGAAGGAACACCTGTGTTCTCTTTGGTACCCAAAGCTCAAGTGCGAAAGAAAGTCATTTGCACATTAGCCCGTGGTAAAGTGCACTCCATATGACATCGACTGCTGCTTAGAGAGGAGAAGGATTTCCCTTGATTGCAGCAAACTTGACTGAAGACAGGAATTGACAACACACCTCAACATAATTTTTAATCTCCCACAGATTTTTGTTAGCAATAGATCTTCAACCCAAATAAATAGATTTTCAAGAACAAAATGAAAGTTAAATTTGTTTGTCAACAATGCAGCATGTAGTTTTCTGCAGACCCCTGTCACATCCTTTTTAACCCAGGTGACAATACAAATAAATGTTAAGGGGGACATACTCTGAATTTCAATGAAGTAGAGCAGTATTATCCCTCCAAAAATGCAGAATTTGAGAAAATTGAAGCAAGAAATAATGTCTTAGTAGGTTACTACTAAGACAAAGTAGGTCTACTACTACTAACTGTCTTGGCTGACTTAAATGAACCCCACCCCTACCCCATAGTCTCGTGCATTTGAATACATGGTGCACAGTTGTTGGTGCTCTGGGATGAGGCTTATGAGCTTCAGCCTTATGTGAGGAAGTGTGCCGTAGGAGGTAGTCTTTGAAAGTCTAAGACTCATGCTTTTTCTTGTTTGCCCTTGTGTTTTGTGCATGGGATACAAGATGTGAGCACTCATCTTCCTATTCTTGCCACCATGGTTTCATTGTGCCTTCAATTACTGTAACCCTCTGGGTCTGTAAGCCTAAGTAAATTTTGTCTTCTGTAAGTCGCCTTAGGTGTAGTGTCTTAGCACAGTAATAGAAAGATAACTAACACACTTTCCTTGGAACAGGACAAGCATTTACTGATTTACTTCTGCTACTTGCAGTCTGCTACAGACCAATACTTTTGTAAAACTGAATTGCTACAAAATGAAATGATTAAAACATAAACCCTCCATAAATAGAGCTGTATTGTTTATCAGCAAATCACCAGACGCAAAGTTATCCTGGCAAATTGCTTTACATTATTTTACTCACCCTCTGCATTACTTCACTCATCATGAAAAGGATGGTTCCTGGTTCATTACTAGTTCACAAAACAAACTGAACCAGGCCTGATATCATCATCTCATTTTAAAGATGAGCAGAGAGACTGAAAAATCCTTGTTTTATCTTGGGCTCTATGTAAGCTGTGATCTAAAATCTTCTAATCATTGCTTCTTCTAGTCTTCAAAATCCCTTTTGAATAAACAGTCTCTTATGTTATAGTCCAAGAAATATAATCTCATAAAATATCACACTCCTGGTACTGCAGTAATACACCTGAGAATAATCAGGCATAATCAGGAATCTTTATTCTGGACCTATGTAATTCTTAGAATAACACTTTCATTGTATAAAAGTATTTCTTTACCCAATCACAAGTATATTGAAAGGAAAAAGGACTATGGAGTTATGCATCTTATTTTCATTTTGATAATTTTATAGGCACAGACGAAGGGAGAGGGGGAAGGGGAAAGTGAAGGGAGGGACAGAAGGAGGGAGAGAAGGAGGGAGAGAGAGAATTAATATGAATATGAATATGAATGCTGATACAAGAAGAACAATCGATATCGGCCCAGACCAAACCTGGACGGGATAAGTAGGGGCTAGCCGATTGAATTCAACAAGGAGGACATCCTTCCCATCCTACACTGCTGAGTTGACATTTTATTTTCTTTTGTCACTAACAAATCAATGGTAAATGAATGGTATGGGAAGCTTTGTAAGTTCCAGGACACATCCATAGCAAGAAATATTTATTAGACATTTTATTTCATGTGGAAAGTAACACATTCATTTTAAAAATTAAAATTTAATTTAAAAATTAAATCTAAATTCAAAACTGGAAAGAACAGTGTGGTTTTAGGTGGAAAGTGTCTATTAGTAAGGATGTCATATTCTCTCATGTGAAAGAAAAAATTATGTTCTACCTCTTTGTCTGGGTAACAAAAGCAAATAGGGCACCGGGGTATCAAGACTACTCTAGGGAAACATTTGTTCAGTGTCTAGTTAATTGTCTTAAATCACTGTTTTATTACTCTATGGAGACTAAACCTATGTCTGCCTAGTCGATGGTAAACAATGACTGCAAGCATCTATTATTAATAAGCATAATATTAATTTTTAAACCCAGTGAACTCTGAGTTAATATTTTCCTGAAGCCATGAGTTCAATTAGTTAAATATCTTTAAAATGATATTCTTTTGTCTTTATTCATGAATTCAAATGCAAAATAAAGCACTTGCCAGCAGGGTCTACAATTTTAATGCTGAATATTAAAGATCTTTTAAATGCACTTTGTTTAGTACTTAACACCTATATTCCTTTGAAATGAATTTCTCATGTGATTATATATATATTTTTACTATAACTTTTATCTTCTATTTCTTTTGGTATCTACTTTGGTCATTGGTAACTGTATCTGGATAACAGACAAAAGTAATAAATTATTTCTAATCAAGAAAGTCCCAGTCATTCTGTCAATATTTATTAGGGTTTCAGAGATATAAGGAAAAGTCTATTTGGCTTGGCAAAAACATTATTTTTTATATTGAATTGACATTGTATGGCAAATTTATACATGAACTGAAGAAGTACAGTGGTCTTGAAAGCAGCTGGTGATGACAGGTTGGCAAAGAGAGAAATGATATATAGATGGGAAGTGTAGGACAGGAGTTCTAAGACTATGCCAGCAGGAAATGTGCTGACTGAGAAGAAGCTAAGCAGAATACTGGGGACCTTAAAGTCCTTCCTGGCTTGTGTTAAGAATACCTGTGAGGCTGCAGATGACCCCAAACTCCAATGCTAGAGTTACATGGTTATTTGTTTTGCACACTCAAGTGAACAAAACCGTCACTTAGCTCCCCTTCCCTTACTGGGTCAAAGCTGCACAGAACTGCTGTACCGGTCTCCATGAAAGCAAATATAACAAAGATCAAGAGTAAAGAATAAAACAAATGCCAATATATTTTAAGAGTTGTCAGACAGGAGGGAGGAAAGATTTGCTTTATAAATGCATGTGGCAAAATAAAAATCAAGGCACCTTGTGGATAGTTTCAAGCTACAGATTCTACTGTAAGACCTAAGAAGGCCTTTGCACAATTGAGGCAAAGATTGGATACAAAACAGGCCCTACACCCAGATGCATCAGCATCTACCACAGGGAATTTGGAGAAAGTAGCACACTCACATATATTTCCAGGTTTCATCCTCACTAAGTGCAAACATTGAAAATAATCACATGAATTAAAGTAGCTGGGTTCAGACATTTCCCCAGATTCAGAGGTCAGAGAATTGGTTTTATTTTCCAAATGATTATAAAAATTCATATGAGTTATCATGTGGCAAAATTGATAGGCAGATGTAGTAACTTGATAAACAATTTTCAGAACTGTATCTAATCCAAACTGTGCTGTGTCCTGAGGGCTCTGTAAAAGCAGAATCTGGTTAATGCTGTATGTCACCGGGAGCCTTATGCTCACACAAGCTGCTGTAGTATTTTTATGAGTGACCTTAATATGTCCAGATAAGTCAGTAAGGTAAATTATATGTTTCAAGCTGAGTGGATAATAATGATCATCCAGATAGTATTCCTTTAAGATTGAAAGAATAAGAAATATTAATTTTTTTGACTTGACATTTTTATTGCTAAAACCAATAAGCAAAGAAACACTTGTCTAATATTGGTTTCCTGTTGTCTCCAAAACATTCTACAATCACTCTTTGACTGAGAAAATATCCAAAACTTGATATTTTATTTCTTTAGGTAATAATAAAAAGAAAATATGAGAAGGATGGCCATAGGAAGAGCAGACTGTTCATTTTGTTCCTCTGTCTTTATTGATAGCTTTTGGAGATTTATATTTTGCAAATAACAGTTTGTAGAATGATTCCATTATAGATACAGACTCTTTGGTCTGTTGTGGGATTTTTTTTTTTAACTCACATAAGTTAAAAATGAATAGTGGACCAAAGCCCGGCATGTGCCACCATCCCTCACTTGTAATTCTAGTATTTGAGAATCTAAGGCAAGAGGGATTGCCATGCGTTCAAGGCCAGTCTGGGCTACATAATGAGCTTTAAAGTGTGAGACTCTGTCTCAGAAAAAAGGGAAAAAGGAAGGAAGGAAGAAAAGAAAAAAAGAGAAATTGTGGAAGGCAAATATCCTCAATACTGGTTTTCCTAGGACCTCCTCACAG
Organism: Mus pahari; assembly: GCF_900095145.1. Taxonomy (NCBI): domain Eukaryota; kingdom Metazoa; phylum Chordata; class Mammalia; order Rodentia; family Muridae; genus Mus; species Mus pahari. The sequence continues at coordinate 2,637,498 of NC_034599.1, read as the reverse complement.
CTTAGACAGAAAGGCAGGTGCTTAAGAGCCTGTGTTTTTGCTAACTGGCTACTTAACCTGGACCAACCTGCTGAATCTCTGTAAATCTTCAAATCTTCCTCTGATAACAGAATTAAATACATTCCTCCTCCAGTTCCATTTTTTCATGAAAGGGTATAGTAAACAACGGAACCTTGTTTAACACACAACTTCACATAGCAACAAGACACTCATGTGCATGTACATTTGTATTTACTAAAATAATAAAGCGATTCCCAGTTTCAAACGTCCATACTGGTTGGAGGAAAATAGCCAGAGTCATGTTTATTCTTCAGTATAATCAGTGATTATATAGCCAGACTGAGGTTCAAATGAAACCACTTGGCACTCCGTTAGAATTTGGTGTTTACAGACTCTTGGCACAGTCTCACTATCCTGTTACATGTTGTGTCTTTCAAGATTTTAACAATTTGTGTTCACAGAGACAATCCTATTCCTATGATTTTACTTGAAAAAAAAAAAAAGCTGTAATGGAACTAGTGAGTGAGCGGCCCAAGAGGAAGACCCTTACACGGAAAACAGGTGGTGGTTAAAGCTGTGAAAACTATAACCAACAGCATGTTTTCCCTGAACATTTACATGTAAGTGCTCATTTTAATACACTCATTGGGCTAGTGACACCACTATAAAAAGTAATTTGTAACCTCATGGATGTCACACAAGAAGGGACAATGAAATCAAAAGCTCACACACAAAGGTTACAGCACCACAGAATGGCTTTGTGTCTCTTAGTGACGGAGAAAAGGGAACCATCCACAACAGTGTTTCCTTCCACTCTGAGAGGTCTCATCTGCTCAGCAGCTCTCTGCTCATCTACCTCTAACGTAATTTGCTGGAGCCATGACATGGATCTCTTATAGTTTGCCTGTATAGTAGTGTGTAAGGTTTCAAACAGGCATAGAAAGGACAAGGAGAAAAGGAACACACACACAGAGAGAGAGAGAGAGAGAGAGAGAGAGAGAGAGAGAGAGAGAGAGAGAGAGAGAGAGAATTTAATTTGAAATACACACTAAGAACAAGCAGGCTATGAACACAAAGTTGTCTGGATTCATTCTTCCCTAGAAAGTGGATGTGGTGTGTCCAGCAGACTGCCTGGTCCTACTGCCACCTTCCTCGCCATGGTGGGTTGAACCCCTTAGGAATTGTGAGCCCAAATGAACTCTTCTACCTTAACCTACTTTTGTCACAGTATTTTATCATAGTCAAATAAAACATATCTAAGACAGCATTAAGACAGCATCCAGAGTATTTCTCATGCTTTGGACCACTTCTACAGGGTAGTGGAATCTCATGGTATGTCAATATCTGGCACAAATAAAGGGAGCTATGCAAAATTGTGAATGTAGCTTTCTTTTTGGCATTCCAAAGAAAATGAATTAGAGCTGTTTACCATAACATACACACACACACAAACACACACACACACACACACACACACACACACACACACACACACACACACACACACCAGCAGAGACAATATCAGGTTTTCCCAAGGTTAGAAAACTTCCATGTGAAATCCTAGCTCATTTGGGATATTGATTTTTAATTTATAAGGTTTCAATGTGAGTCTAAGGTGAGGGCAAAACCTGTCATTCTCTGGCAGATTCATTCTGAAGATGAAATATATAAGCTACATGGAGTATAGTCATGAATTTTCCAACATTATCCTACACACAGAAACATTCATTGAATGCCTATGATTGTTATCTTTTATGCTGCTGCTCATAGTGCAGATTGTAATTATTAGCTATGAACTGGCATCCTTACAGTGACCTAGAAATGCCAACTCATATGTCTCCCAGTCCATCAGAGTTTCCAAATTCATTCTGTGGCCACATGAAGGAAAAGAGTTCAGGACTCTTGGGAATGCCCGAGAAATCTACGTAGGTATGAAGACATACATGAAGCAGAGAAAACTGCAGGTCAGATGGCAGCAGAAGCCAAGATTTGCATTTTCTTTCTTCCTGGGGCTAGTGGGTCAAGGTCTGACACTTCAGGTAATGCTCAAGAGGCAGCAGAAGTGGGCCAAAGTTCCCACCACCCAAAGTTTCATGCTTTCCATCACACACCTTAACAACTACCATGTCTTAGGAGTGACTACATTCAGCCTGCATCTTAGAATGTAGTAGGTTTTTAGTTACATGAATTTGCCCAGATGCAGGTTAATTATCAGTGTTGAGAACATGCTTAATACAGGCTAAGCTAAGCTATATGTGCCCTGGGTTAGGAACCTTGAAATTAATTTTGACTTAGGATATTCCTAGGTTATAATAGATTTATTGGTACATGTGATGTAACATTGTTGTTATTGTTAACTTGAAATAACCTATAGCAATATTGGAAGAATATTCATGAGGCATTATTTCTTTTTTTTTTTTTTT